>NW_007578488.1:208500-219393 GCF_000690725.1 Stegastes partitus
CTGGATTATTTCTGTTGGTTTTTGTGGAGCCAGAGGTGGATTTTGAGGTGGCCGACGCACTCATTTTGGACACTTTGGTTGTTTTGGGGGCTGCAGGGTGGTGCAGTTGGTAGCACTGTTGCCTCGCAGCAAGAAGGTCGCCGGTTCACGTCCTGGTGGGGGCACCGGATCTTTCTGGGTGGAGTTTGCATGTTCTCCTCGTGCAGCGTGGGTTCTCTCTGGGTTCTCTGGCTTCCTCCCACACAGTCCAAAAACATGCTGAGGTTAATTGCTGATTCTAAATTGTCAGTAGGTGTGAATGTGAGTGTGCTTGGGTCAGTCTTGAGTCAGCTGGGATAGACTCCAGCCCCCCACGACCCTAGTGAGGATTAAGCGGTGTATAGATGATGGATGGATGGATGGATGGTTGTTTTGGTCTGAGATGCAGGCGCTGTAGTAACATCCAGTAGTTCTGACTGTCACCTACTTCAACTTGAATGTAGAAAGGTACAGGAGTTGAGATTAAAAATACTTTTAAATACTGTGTAAGTACACAGAGAGTAGTCAGATTTATTTGGGTAACTCTACAAACAAGTAAAACAAGTAAAATACTAAGGACAAAAAACCCAAAAAAACCTATTAACACTGACAATGTACCTATTCACTATTGACACGCATGTGTTTTATCATCAAAATCAATCGCTGTAATTTCTCGTGAGCCAATCAGAGAACGCTCGTGTAAAAAAATCACAGAAAAGAAAGTTGCTTTCACAGAGCTCCCCCCAGGGTTCTTCTTTCTTTTTGGATGCATTTCAATATCGAGACCTTCACACATGAGAGCAGCGTGAATCATACTTCCTCTTTTCCAAGCAATGAAACAGGCTTCATCTGCGTTTGGTGAAGTGGAAGCATGTGCAACCGTCCTGTTTGAGGTCAGGTGACTTTAAATGAAAGGAATTTTCTTTCAATGCTCGGTATTTTCATTTAGGAGGTACAGAGGAGAAAGAAGAAAAAAAAACCTCCTGTTGGTCTGTCATTGATTTACAAGTGGGTCCAACCTGATTCACTCACATTTTTTTTACTATTTACAAATGTGCTTTGGTTGTGTCCAACTAAGTTAAACATTTACTTCACCTGGTTGGTTGATTGCTGCATCCTGTATCGGCCTGTTGTGGTTGGAACAAGCAGAACATTTATTGTTAACTTGAGGTTTAGTCATCAGTTGGAGTAGCTACCAACTGCCAGGCAAACGCCTAAGAATGTGGAAAACGGTTAACGATTCCACATCACTGCTTTATAATGCTTAAATAAAACCTAAAAATAAAATATTCCACTATTAAGTGAGCTAATTAGAGCTGCCGGGATCTCTTTGTAAAACTAGACTCGTCTTATCAGCTTAAATCTCAAAGCAGGGCTCAAGAGAGACGAGGCTCTCCTGCCCCCCTAATTGACACTCTTTTGATGAGCTTTTCTTTGCTTAAATGAAATTCTGGAAATTATCTGAGTATGATCACAGGTGTAAAATCTTCTCTACAAAATCCATCTCATCCTCTCAAAAGGAAAGTCGGCTTTTCGCTCGCGGAAAGCTGGACTCACATTTTTGGTGTTCTTTGAGAAGCAAGTTTTTATAATTATTCGAGCTTTGTATTCTTTGTGGAAGTGACATTTTCTTTTTTTTTTCCTAAATAACAAGCAGCTTCACGACGAATCAAACGAACTCCTAACCCCGCCGAGGAGCACAAGCTTGACACCAATCAACGCGGAATGTGTGGAAAGTGAGCGTCACACGGCCTCTGAAGGGCTCAACGTGGCTGTTAAATGACAAGATATTATAATGAATCGTGTTTATCGGTTTGTCTCTGCTCTTATTTTCTGTATCATCCCTCCAAACTCCAAACAGACACAGCATTTAATTCATGGTCTCCAACCAAAAACTCCATCCATCACTGTTGTTTACTGACAGTTCATTCTTGGGTTTTAAAATCGTTTGTTCCAACTTGGCGGCGACAGCTATCGAGCTTGTCGAAGACTGGGAAACAAACGCATGCTGTCATCTACGCTGTCTATCTCTCCGTGTGTCTGTCCTGGACCGTGAGGTTCTTCACAAGTGACAGGTTTCTGTTCGGCAATCTGCTTCGTCTGCTGATTTGTATCAGGCTGTTTTTTTGTGTGTGTGACAGACTGAATGTGCAAGCGCTGCAAGTTTGTGTGTGCACGTGGCAATTGGTGTGTATGTGCTGTGTGTGTGTGTGCATATGTCCAGCAGATTGAGTTTTAGTTAAACATTTTCAGATGTAGGAATCTAGCTGGCAATGGAAGTAAGAATGTGGCTTTCACAGCCAGAAATAACCCAACTTAGCTGATTAACAAAACTTTGAGTAGCAGAGGAGGAGCAAAAACTTTGTGGACAGAAAAGAAGAATTTCACATCATATAAATCATTTGCCCCAGTCAATTAAGTCTATCCAATGCCCCTAACGAACTCGATTCTCCTCACAGAAACAGATTCGAAAGAGATTACACAAGTCTTGCGGTTCACACTTCACATTGATTCACACTTTTGACGGTGGACACAGCGACAGAGGAAACTCGCTCATCCTGCCATCCAGTCATCTCACTTGCGGAGGACACTTGATAGCCTGATGCATTACTTAAGGGAAGAAGAGGCCTTTATTTGTCGCATAGACTTTACAGAATAGTGAAATTCCACATATCCTAGTTTGTTAGGAAGACGGGGTTAGAGAGCAGGATGAGTCATGATGTGGCAACCCTACAGCAGACAGAGGGCCAACGAAGGAGGAGCCCTGATCTCTTCTAATCTGTAGCCCAGATGCCCCTAAAGTCATGATGTTAGCCATTAGTCATGATAGTTGCCCATTGATGGGCGACTGTAGGGTAATCGTGCCCATGTGTTTGTTTGTTTTTCTGTTTGTTTGTTTGTTGTCAGTCTAGAGCTTTACAGAAGAGGAGTTTGAACCTGCAACTTCATATATGACCTCGGTATGGTCCCTGAGTGATTAGATTTTGGGGTCAATACATGCATTGGTGACCTCTACAGAGATCAAAGGTGGCATTTCCCAAAAAAGTTCTGTATGACTGAAATGCACAAAAAGACATACGTTTAGTAAACTAACTTAGGAAGAGGCCTATAAACTGGTGATGTAACATATGACCTTGAGACAAAGGTCAAGGTCACACTGAAGGTCGTATATCATCACAAATTTGAAATCCAATATAACCTGGAAAAGATAAACACAGTGTTTTATTACGATCAAATAGGAACCCATATTGGTGATGTGACATACATACATTCATTCATTTATTTATTTATTTATTTATTTATTTATTTATTTAACAGAGACAATGCATTCAGACATAGTACACCAATGTTACGACTGATGTGCTGCACAAATAGTTTACAGCTAATGCTAATTCTCAACATCCAGTCCCTGACTGGGCTGTTCTAAAATGTACAAAATTAACTACATTCGTCATTCACTCATTCTTTCATTTTTCCACCACATTCACTCGCTCATACGTTCACATTAACAAATTTAAATTTAAAACGTTTCCTTTCAGTCTCACACACACCAGTCACATCTACGACATACTAAAATTTAAAATCTATGCACTCGCTCCTTCATTCTCTCCTTCATTCACTCTCTCAGTGCTGTTTACACGTGGGTACAGGTTTGGTTGCTTTTAAACCAAGTCTTGAGTTTCAAGGTGAACATTTTAAACTCAGATATGGTCTTGAGTTCATTCGGCAAAGAATTCCACAACTTTGTACTTTTAAAAGAAAAGGTGGAGGGCGCTGCTAGAGCTCACCTGGTTGAGCTGGCGTCCCATGTGCAGGGCTACAGTCCCAATGTGGAGGTCATGAGTTCAAATCCCGCTCATGACCCTTTCCCACATGTCCTCCCCCCATTCTTCTCCCCCACTTTCCTGTCTCTCTCTCTCACTAACACTGTCCAATAAAGACACAAAGGCCAAAAAAAGTAAAACTTTAAAAGAAAAGGTGGATTGACCAAATGCAGTCCTACAGTGTGGAACCACACAGTTATGATTTGTGGAACCTCTGGACAAAAGGTCAAGGTCATAAATGTAAGGTGCTTAGCAGTAGGTGTAAATTACAGCAAAACGCTTCCCTTCCATGTATAATATCTGTGTTACATGACAGACTAAGCTCTTGTTAGATTATGAATCATTTTAAGGCAAAATCAAGGCAAGTTCTTCCTCAAGTAGGCGCACAGTAAAACAGAATCAGCTAAACATGCTGACATCGAGCGACTCCGTCCCTCCACTAGTTTAGCAAACAATCATTTCACTGAACTAACTGTAGTTGTTTTGAGGGTACTTCAAAAACCTCACCAGAAAACATCACAAAATACTGTTCTGTTAGTTTTCAACATCATCTCCTTTAACTTCAACACACTTGGTCCACCAATGGGCAAGCTTTATGATCCCTTTGTGAAAGAAGGTCACATCTTCAGCCTCCAGATTCTCCTCAGCAGCATGGATGACTTCATCATCACTCTAAAAATGGCTACCACTCGAGTGGGATTTCAGTTTGGGAAACAGAAGTGAGACGGAGCAGGTCGGGTAAGTAAGGCTCACGGGGCAACAGTTCAAAGCCACATTTGGCTGCTTCTACCTCCTGGGGCAGCAGCTTGCCTCTCCTTTTTTCTTTGATTGCTTCAAACATCTGAGTCTTTGTGGACAGTTATATAAGACTTTAAAGTGTACAGTTTCACCCCAAAATTCGAGTTTACCCATAACCCTTTGTTTACAGGTGAGGCCAAAAACTTTTTGAAGTACTTTTCAGATAGTTAAGACTCAAGTTAATCAGTTTTCATTACAAAGGGATGGAGGACGGCCCTTCATTAACCGTTGAGGTGAAGATTCTACAACTCTACAGTTTCATTTAGCAGACGCTTTTATCCAAAGCGACGTAGATCCGAGAGCAGATACAACACAAGCAAAGATCTAGTCAGGAAAAAGCAATCTAGATAAGTGCCATAGAAGAAATTCATGTGTGATAGGGCGTTGATGCCAATAGCAGGCTGTGTGGGAGGGAATAGGATTTTCTTTTTTGTTTGTTTTCAGAGAAGAGCTGGTCTTTAGTCTTTTCTTAAAGACTGAGAGGGAGTCAGCAGATTGAACAGAGTTTGGTAACTCATTCTACCACCGGGGAACCACAGAGGAGAAGAGTCCAGCTATCGACCTCGGGCCTGTTGTGGTATCAGGCGTTTTTTGTTGGTGGAGCGTAGTGAGATGTCACACAAGGTGTGTCAGAAAAGTTCCAGGACTGGTATCACAAAAGATATATTTCAAATACAAATGAAAGATTTTCCCCTTCCAAGTAATCCCCCTGGAGTCTAACACACTTCCCCAGCCTTCTCTTCACGCCGCCATGCACTTCTGGAAGGATTCTTCCAGGATCCTCCTCAGCTCCATCGTCACAGCCATCTTGATGTCACCCACGTCTTCAAAACGGGTCCCCTTGATGACCCCCTTGAACTTGGGGAAGAGGAAGCAAACCCACAGAGCCAGGTGGGGTGAGTAGGGAGGTTGCTCCAGCACGGTGATGTTCTTCTCAGCCAGGAACTGTGGGATGCTCAGGGTGTTGTCATGGTGAAGCAGTCACGACTCGTCCTGCCACAACTCTCACCTCTTCTTGCGCACAAACCCCACAGGATCTCTTTGTAGACGTGTTGGTTGATCGTGCATTAAGAGCCAAAGGGTTATGTACAGTATATGAAACGAATTGCAAACATTGCAGCTCATCCTGTTTGGTTAAAACTTTGAAAAAACTTGATGTAACGGTTTGGAGTGTTGAAGTCATTGTCTCCCACTAAGGCCAAGTTAAAATCATACTGTTGGGACAAAACATCCATTTCAACATAATCATTTATATTAACAGGAGGCAGAATGCTTTTATAATCTGTCTTATTGTGTTTTAATTCGAGCCTACAAACTGCAGTTCAGCAGCGCCTATCCTACTGCTGCTACTACATTTCTTTCTCCCTCCATTGACTTCACGCATGCAATCTATCTGTTTGCACGAGTTGTTTCACAATTACTTTCACAGTTACACTCGGTGTGCAGGCGTAACGTAGCGTAGTAGTCATAGAGCAGGGGAGTCACAGCGAGGAAACAGCTGAGCAAAATGATGAACTATTACAATAACAAAGCTAACACTTTTACTACTTAAAATGGTGGGTTTCTTCTCCCCTGCAGAAGGATTTTTTCTTTTTTTTTTAATACCTATTTAATAAATTTACAGTTGTACCAGTGGAATAACATATGAGGAGCCTTCCTGTGTGATGAATTAAAGAGCCGGTTAAAACAATAGATCTATGGCGAGGGAGGAAATATTAGAGTGTTAATGTCTTTTTCACTCATCTATAAAGCTTTACAAAATAATTAACAGTCAATAAAGCAATCAGTAAAAGCTGTACGTTAAATGAACATTACTGTTCAGGGAACATTTTTCTGGTGAGCAACTGGACAATTATTTCATCGTACAGTACAAGAGAAACGTGATGATTCATATGCAGCTGTAGCAAAAAAAAAAAAGTTAAAAGAACTTTGACACAGACATCTGATCAAGTAGTCAGCTGCCCAGAAACTCTGTGGCTTTGTTTCTGTTCGCTGAGGTTCAGCTCAACCTCTGAGATTTTTATTTTTTTTTGCCTTCAGTGCAAAATGTGTTTGTGAGGGTGTGTATGTGTCCACGAGTGTTAAGAGAAAGACAGTCATCCGTAGGAAGTGAAGATGCTGCAGCTGAATAATGATCAGAGCTCAGAGATGACAACTACTGCAGAGAGAAATCTGTGACCTTTCCAACTTTTCTATATCAAAAATATTTAGGGGGAGAGCAGCTGTCTCCTCTGATCTAAAGCTCCAGTCTGAATAAGAAACATTATCGTTCCCGAGTGTTACCAGATAGCTTTGTTGGGAGTGGTGTGTAGCTGGGCGGTGGCGGGTTTTGTCAGTATGTGGATATGTGTGTGTATTCCTTTATGCTTTCACGTTTTCTTGTTTTCCTCTTCCCCAGACAAAACAATTGAAACGTTGTTTTCATCGCCACATATTCTTTGCATTACGGGTAAGTCGATACACGCTGCAAACTCTTCAGAACCAGAGCTGCATGGGCGCTGTCATCCAAAACTAAATGAAACATTTAGCCGAGGGACACGGACCCCTATAAGGCAGCAAAAGCAGACAGTATATGAAATTCTTCTGAGGGAACGGAGGGAGGGGGGAAAAAAGCACTCAAACATTTTATATTGTAAGTGGTGCCATCTTTGATGGCCAAACAGCTCAATCAGCAATCTGTCGGAACATTTGGAAAATGGGATTCTCCTTCAGTGATGACTGCAGGCATTCACTTCCACTGTGATGGAGTGATATCAACCAATCCACTGCTTTTATTTACCTATGATACTCCATTTCAAATTTAATATTACAACCTATATTTCCACATCTGCCCCGGATAGTGTTTTCTTTTTTTTTTTATCGGAGGTCAAAATGTCTCCAAAACTGCACAGTGCTGTCATTAGAAGTATATCATTGAAGAAACATTAAATAAAACCATCTTGGCTCTGGTGTGTTGGTATTGCAGCCTTTGCTACTGAGGAGCCCACGGACTGCAAATGGGGTGCAGTGCACTGTGGGAGCTGCTGCCATACAGACAGATTACTCTTGTCACTGCTGATCTACGTGGAATGGCTGGCCATTACCGAAATGATCTCAGGCCGCATACAAATGCACATTATATAAGCACAGCACAGGTGGACAATCGGCACGAGATAGATATTTGATGGAGACAAGTGGTGTGTATTGTGGGCTGTATGGTGAAAGATAGATGGCAGCGCAGAATGCAGCAAAGTGCTTGTACACATGCACGCACACTCGCAAACTGGGACACGTGCGAGACACACACATGTGCACACACTCATACACGCGGCGCACACATGGAGTCCCAAAGCAGATAAAGCCGTCAGTGGAATTAATATCTGTGTTCTGTAGTGCTTTGGGCCAAAGCCCTCACCGTAAACACATCACTCACAGTGTAGCCAACCGGCCAAGGGATCAACCCAAGGGTTGGGAAGGAAGGGAAACAATTTAAGTGTGCGGGTTTGTTGCAGCTGAGCAGCACTAAAACAGTAAGACACTAAGCTTTGAGGTACGGAGGAATGGCGGATGTTTTCTTTCTTTCTTGGTTGATTTTTTTGTCAGCGTTTACTGAACATCTGCAGCACAGAAATTTGCAAGAAAACATTACCCATAATGTACGGTTACATCGCAAATTCTTCTTATTGTCAACAAATCCCATGAACAAACCAAAACTAAAAATAAACTGAGCCTACTAACAAGGATTGTCTGCGTAGGCGAATCCTGATGACTCCCCTATGTCAGAGTTTTTCATTTTCATCCAAAAACTGCTAAAAACCCATCAGTGAGCCTCCCAGTTGCGCAAACTGACTTATTTCTTCACCATCAGCACGGCCACTGTGAACCAAACTGGTGTTAGATGGAAATAGTTACACAAAAAAGGCACACTTTACTCTTTTAAAGGTAATATTTTAACTACAGCGAGCAGCTAAAATTGGTTAATTAAAAAAGGAAAGCATGAATTCATGACCCATTTTTAGTGAGATCAAATTAGCCAAGATTGGGGAAGACAGTCGGCAAAACTATTGGTTGTGTCCATTTTTTTATTTCAAAGGTTTTCAGCAACTATCCTTAAAAAAAAAAGAACATCAACAACCTTACTTCTTTTTTTTTTTTTTAGCACAACACTGAAATAAGTAGCATTGAGCTCTCGCTACAAAAGAGATGTCTGGCTCCAGATCCTTTTACTCTCCCCCGTGCAGTTAAGCTTCCTTTAAATCCTTGTGCAAGATTAAACAGCCTTTGTTCAATGGAGGATTGTTTGCTTGGGTACAATACATCTGACAGATCCGTATCCAAAAAGAGAACAGCTGATATCATGCCGAGTTGATATGAAAGCAGAAATGTAGAAATATTTGATAACATGGCGTTCAAAAGGATGCCAAACCAGAACAGATTTTTTTTTTTTTTTTAAAGAGTCCCATTACTGCAACCGCAACTTTGAAGATGTTTTTTGTGAAATGGCAACAAGTGGGAAGTTTTTTTTTTTATGGAGTCGCCAATAATACATTTTATTAACCTCTTGGAGATGGCGGTCGACTGTGGACGCCGTAGGCTGGGAAAGACGGCAACGGCGGACTGTGGGAAGGGAGGAAAGAAAAAAAAAAAAAGGCGCGGAGGATCGGGGTGAGATCATAGAGGAGGGGCCGCGGAGAGTTTGGGAAGTTGGAGCGGTCCGTGTCAATCACGCGGGACCGGGCCACGGCTGAGTGGGAGGTGGTGATGGACCGGAGCAGGCTCCCGTTATCATGAAAAAAGGGCAGCGAGGGGACAAGCCGAGACAGGCAGGCGATGAGTGAACCTCGGCGAGAATGAAATAAATAAATCAAGTGAGTGAATTTTTTAAGAGGGGGGAACGACGAGAGCGACAGAAAGAGGGAGAGGCGGCCGTCAGGGGTCCAACATCAAAAGGGCAGACCCATTGTGTGAGAGAGCGAAGGAGGAGGAGGCTGCGAACGTGAGCGAGATTGCGGGCTTAGCACAGAGCTATGGAGGATATCACCACCGTTTTAGGAGATACACTGAGACAAGACAGGGGCGAAAGTTAATTGAACAGAACGGGGACAATCTCTGTTTTGGAATTCTCCACGGCTGCTTCGTGAGCCTGATTACTCAGTCTTTGCCACCGAAAGGAATTACTTTCTTACAGGCCATCTGTAGAGCTAAGCACACGCAGGTCTGCCATATGTCTCGAGGTAATATAGAAAGTCGGGATGAAGGCGCAACACAACAAAGATAGAAGACACATTTTACAGCAAACGCGCCGATGGAACACGTATGGCAGGGCTCACGGAGGAGAAGATCAATGAAGTGATTTGGGGCTGAACTGTAGCTCAGTCCCATCCAGCTGTTTTATTAGAAAACAAGGAGAAAGTCTGTAATGGAGTGTCCCCACCTCCGGGCTCCTCCTGCAGCCATTTTGAAAAGATGGAGGGCGGAGAACAGTCAGAGGGGATAAAAGTGCCGATGGAGAGATACTTCACGCTGTGACATGCAATCAAAGTTTCAAGAGCATGTTTAAATATTTCAAACAATACTAAAGCATGTAAGTTTAACAAGCACGAGCCGCTGATAAGGACGTAAATGAAGCTTATAGTGACTGTAAGATGTAGACTCTACATAGACGATAGAACCAATATTGACCCTATAGATTATACAGCTGGAAATGACAAAGACTGACAACTGTTTCTTGCAAACTTGCACAGATTCTTGTCTTTTAAATCATCACTGATGTGTTATGTATGTGGTTTAAACCGGTGTATATAAAGACGGATGAACCCTCCACGATGTCACCCGTAGGATTCCCTTCAAAGCGACTTTAAAGCTCAGCGTCCATCCATCACCATTTAGTCTTTTTTTTTATTTGTCATAATCTATTTGATTTGATTTGATTTCCTTTTATCATCATATCTTTTGTGTGTGTTTTAGGGTGTGGTGGAATCGTGTGCCACTGTGGTGTCCTGGTAACTGTAGGACAAACTGCCCCTCGGGGTTACTAAAGATTCACTTGACCTTGACTTTGGCAGCGCCTGACTCTCTGTGACTCCCAGCTAATCTAAAAATGAAGCCACTGTTGAGTCTATGACAGCCCCACCTGTCACCCAAAGTGGTCACATTTTTATTAACTACACACACACTGAAGCCCGAATACAATTCAAACAGGTGAGTCATATAAATAAATCAACCTCTGTGTTGTAGTCATGAGCTGAAAACTTATAGAGACCAAATGTCATGA
>NW_007578488.1:220684-225393 GCF_000690725.1 Stegastes partitus
GCCACTTGGTTTCAATACAAGCCGCTATATAAAGACTTAAATGGAACACAACCTAAAAAGAGGTACAATTTAGATGAAGCCAAAAATCTATTTGATCACAGAATAAACGAGGTAGTAGGTGTGCTCGAGCATTCAATACCAGCTTTTTGCTGACAGCCTTCAATTCTCCGTGTTAAGGACACATTTTATTCCACCACCAAAATTTCTCAGCGCTCATCCCTACTCCCACTTAGCATGTGAACGCTTGTCATCACACGCTCGAAACATCGCAGTGAATCAACCTTATCGGCAACGCTTTCCTGTTTCGCATCACACAAAGCCGACAAGCCACCTTCGTGAACTTTCATGTCCCGACTACCGTAGCAGCAGTGTTTTTTCCTTGTTCCTAGCAGTGTCATTGTTAAAATCAACAACCAGAGTTCTCTCTAGTCTCCCAAGCATCTGTACAGGCACCAACATATGGGAAAGTGTCATGTGTGGGCAGATGACTGACTCAGAAATGCACAGTAATTCTTGAGAAAACAGAGAGAGAGGGAAACATGAGCTAATTACACGCAGAAAAAAAGTTGTATGGAGAAAAGAAAACATCGCTTTCAGTTTGATGGAGAATTGCCTTTGAACCGGCTTCAAGTGAAACCCAAAAAACATGGAAGCACAGCGTTTTCCTGTCAAGCCATAAAAAATCTTCGCTGCGCTAAAGCATGACAAGTTTCTGGCGCTGACCACCCACTTATACTTGCCTCCTGAAAAAGTGTGAACTGAGTCACAGAGGGAAAAAAAGTATGCGAAAAAAGTCTAAATCACAACTCAGGAAACCGCCCGGCGCACACACACACGTGTCCAGAAACATTACCGGTAATGCCTTTTTATTGTCGCTCATATCTAATCTGGGAAATGTTCTACAGAGTCAGGCTATCGCTTAAAAATTTCCTGGCAGCCTTCGGGTGAAAACCGATGATAGCAGGTCTGCTCAGTGTTCCAAATGCTGCCTCCCGAGACTCATCTGTAAACACACACTTTGAAGATTGCTTCACACTCACCCACTCATACTCAGAGAACCTCCCCATACATGTGCACACTTAAGCAACAAAAGGCCTCCCCCCCACCCCCGGCTCTGTCTCTCTCCCTGTCTGTCCCTCTTCTGGTCTCTCTCTGTCTTCCTGTCGCTCTCTCTTTCTCATGCTTCACCCAGGACGTCCGGATGAGCCTCTCTTAACTCCTCAATGCTGAAACGTTCCCCCTCTCTACCCTTCTTTTCATCTCTCTGTTTGCCTGCTGCAGTGGGGTGGGAGCTGAAAGCCAATAAAAGAGCAGCCTGTTTCTGGTTCTCCAAAAAATAAAAAAAAAGGGGACCGATCCATTCTGCGTCGAGTGGTTTGTTTTTCCTCTTCTCTGTGTACTTTGCTCCAGATTTTGGCCTCTTTTAATGTGGTCTTAATAAGAGAGAGGGAATGATTTAATAGAATTCATTAGCCCGAGCTGCCGGTCGCGGCTTTGGCTGTCCGTCCGAAATGTTTTCTGCGCACACAGCAGCAGGATGTTGGAGTCTATAAAAGTCTATAAAAACCTAAACAAAGATATAGTGTTCAGGAGTTTTTAATGACTACAGTCAAGTCAACATGTTCATTCAATTAGAAAGATTAATTTTCTCCAGCACGCAGCTGGCAGCCGTGATTTGCAGCGTTGATTTAAACGAGCGCCGGCCAGAGATAGCGGCGGTCAGAGATGGGAAAGAATGCATCAAAATCTACGCTCGCATACACGCACCGCCTCGACACTTTTATTGGGAAAAATGGTTTGAAATGTTTTCATTTCTTAACCCTGTGAACCCCACGCTGTTTCTGGGCATTTTTTATTTTTATTTTTTTCTGCTCCTGTCACATTTGTAATCCCTGTGGGCTCATTTTTCACTGGAATATAAAGTCCTTCACCGTTATGGTAACAACACAACCATGGCTAGAAGTAAAAATAAATTCCAAGTGTCCTCTGTGCTGTATATGCATATTTGTATGTAATGGCACCAATTGCTTTAAAAAAAAACAAACCAAGCACATCATTGATTATTTATTTTACAAAGACTGGAGAAAACAGGCAATCTACATTTTTCAAAGTGCCCTCAGCTGTTACCAATACTGGGGGAAATGGCGACTCTACGGCCCGTGGTGTTTGTATGACGGTACCAAAATGGTTCCTCATTGAGCCAAAGTTAGAGGCCTGGGGATCGTATAGCTATTTCCTCCACGGCTACCATAACCATTGCTGTCATCATGATCATTTCCTCCATAACCGCCACCTCCTCCACCCTGGTTGAAACCTTAACTATATCCATGGTTTCCATTGTTACATCCACCAGGACCACCTGGGCCTCCTCCATAGCCACCATCACCTCCATTGCAATTGTAAGGACTATCTCCATACCTCCCCCTGCCACCCTGACTGGAGCCTCTGTCGCAGTCATACGGCCTTCCACTGCTGCTTTTACAGTTTCCCCCTATTCCCATTCCTGCATTTCCTGTGTGGTGGACTTGTGCCAATTATGTGGAAAGACCCAGCTGAAGACGATGCTCCAGAGCCACACCTGCCACACATGAGTGATGATTGCCCTGGAGCTCTAGTCTCAGCCTTGTTCTCCCGCCTCCAGGCACATCTGATTGGACAATCACCACACCTGGCTATAAAAGCAACCTGCAACCTTTCAGTCGAGGCTGGCTGCTCAGTGAAGACTGGCTCCCGTTAACAGCTGCTGAACTTTGTGAAGAAGTTTCTTGTGTTTTTAGCATTGTGGGTTTTGAGGCACTAGTTTGTTTTAGCTCCTTTTGTTATGTTGCTATCAGATTTAATCATGACTAAGGAGTTTAGTTTTGTGTTCTGTTAGCGAGCGTTCGACACTCTGCTCGCCTTCGTTTGGTTCTTTTGATTTCTAGCAACATCCACCAGCTTCTGTTGTATTGTCACAGTTCTGTTATGTTCATTTACGTTACTGAGCAATAAACTGTGTTACCTGAACAATTTCCATCTGGTTTTTGTTACGTCCAGTTGACCCTGGAGGCTGGGTCGTGACAACTATAAATATTTTACACATTGCATCTTCAATATGCGTCCATACTCTTTTTCTGTTTTGCGTCAGCCGAGTTCAGCCTCTTAATTTTAGTCATGTGACTGTTGGTCACAGCTGAATTAGTAAAAGCATCATATATTTTACAGAGCCTGGGTCGTAAAAATCACCTACTTTTGGTGAATATTTAAATGAGACATGTAGAATAAAGGTCATTTTGATGAAATATCATAATTTTTTAGTCCAGATGTGGTCAACCCTTTCAACACTATGTAAATGAGTATTCCTTATACACTTCAACACTAAGTAACTTTGCTTGAAAGTCATGATCAGATCTGGTTTTGATTAATCACTCATAAATTCTTAAGTAGACCTCACATCATCACATATCTGGTATTAATCAAAAGTAGACAAGCTGACGGTTAAATATATGGAAGTTTACTCTTGTCATGTCCATACAGGTGTGAAAAAGACAACGTAAACTTGATAATTACCAGGGATATGTGCAATTAATTATCAGCCAAAGTCTTGTATTTAATTAGTTTTGAACACTTTTCACACACACATTTCAGAAACGAGGAAGCGAAAATCCCATTTTCTGGTTATTTTTGGGATCAAACAACATCATTTTACTTCATTTGCATAATTTATTTCATGACTGAATCGCTTGTTCACATACGGGGATTCCCACTGATAGAGAATCAAAATGAAAGCAACAGAAAGTGGCCACATACCGGAGCAGCTACACCGGGCTGCAGTGTGTTGTCATGCCAGCCTGGTAAATGGGCTATGGTATTGAAAGGGTTAATTTTGCTGATGGAACCACACATCACAAATAACTTCATATTTAATGGGAGAAAAGAGGAGACACCAACAATTCTTTCTGTTTTTATCGTTTCTGTCTCAAATAAATGGTTAACATAAAAGCAAATATTAATAACTTTGCTTGCAGGTTTGAGGGATCAGAGGGTTAAAGAACAGCAATAACTCTTTGGATCTGAAATACACATGCAAAACTTAGGGGGGAAAAAAGTCTTTAAAATCATACATAAAAAAGCAGACCATCTGTGCAGCTGTTCTTTAAATCAAACCGCTACAGACACAAGGTGCACTTGTTGTTGTCAAGGCTCCTTCCACCAAATAATGAATTCTCTAAAGGTCTGGGAATAGTTGATAGGCAAAAGAGCCTCTTTTTTTTTTTCTTTTTTCAAACCACCAGCACATTTCATTGTTGTCTTTCAATATAGCCTATATAAATATTTATTTCCACTGTATTGGGCTCATAAATAATTCAGGTAGGATAGAAGGAGGCTCTCAGGGGCTGCGCTTGTTGTTATTGTTACACTTTGGTTTACTGTTATGGCACTCTGCTTGGCCCCCAGCCACGGCCTCTCTTCTCACCACCGTCCACTTCTTAACTCTTGTTTTGTTCAGACGGAATCGCTGTGGACCCTTTTGTTTTTTTTCTGATGAGCGATTGTGCATTTGAGGTCCACCGGGAGGACGCGGAAAAATCAATTAGTCCCTTAAACATGTTGTGAAGTTATTGCACTTAGTTTTATGGCACACACAATGCTGATTGGTCGCTTTTTATCTTGGATTCGAATTGTATTATTTTAATAGGAATTGCTAGTTTTTCTAGTAAATATAACTA
>NW_007578488.1:225815-259258 GCF_000690725.1 Stegastes partitus
AAAAAAATCCTGAGCTGTAGGAATGCAGTATTTCTTTTCCAATTCATTTCTATGGGAGCCAGGGCTTTTTGGAGCCAGGACTAGCGGACACAGTGATATTGCAGGTTTTTGACACTTCCGGGTTGGCTTCATTTTTCAGGGCCGGTTGCTACGTCCATCTTTTATACAGTCTATGCGACAAACGTGTGACTTGTTTTTTCTAGTTTTATTTAGTGTGTCATCGTTATCAGCTCAATCAAAAGGGATAAATGAGGAAATAAAACACCCTGGCACCGCGACATCATAAAGGTCCGTTTATCACAGAGGGGAAAAAGTTCCAAATAAGCCATTTAAAATTCATTACACTCTGCTGATCACAGGTTTCTATTTGTAGTTCAGACAGGGCTTATGAGTTCGACCTGCCAGCCTTCCATCAAGGGCTCAAATTGGCAAGATAAGTAATGCAACAGATACACAATAGCAGTAAAAAGCTGTCTAAGGAAAAAAAAAAAAAAAAAACCTCCATCAGATTAAGGTTAAGACTTCAGAGGTTCCCCTGCCTGCTGTCCTTAGCTTCTCACAGCTCAAAATGCAGGTGGTGGGGAGACAGCGGGGCTGCTGGGTCAGCAGTCGGCACTCGCTGGTAAACAAGTGCAGGAGGAGGGAGGAGGAAGAGTCAGACTGCTGATGGAGACAGGAGAAGTGAGAGGAGGTGGATTTTCAGTATTCAAGAGTGAGCGGTAGCGGATGAGGAGAAGGGCAAGTGAGGTGGGAATCACAGCGAGGGAGAAGGTGAATTGAAGGAGACAGCCGAGGAGGGAGGAGAACGAGCAAGAAGTCGAGCGACTAATGAGTCAGCGTTTGTTTATTGGAGTTTGAGAGCTTTAAAGAATACAAAAGTGCAAGTGAGAAACAAGGTGGTGCGTCAGGGGATCTGTGTCAGTGGTAATTTGTGTATATATACTGAATGGGAGGCAAATTTCAGAGAATTGGAATGTGGAAAGTGTGTGCCAGGTGGGGTAAAGTGGGTTAGAGATGAGGGCGCGGTGACATCTGATCGCTCAAACCACATTCGGAAATTTGTCCAAGGTCGCACTGAAGGACTGCCTCTACCCAACTGAAGTCCTGACATCTGAAAACTTTGAAAGGCCAAAAGAGATCCATAACCAGCACATCAAACATCCTGGGTGATCTGGTTTCCCTGGAACACGCCACAGGACAGACCCAGGCTGGATCTGGTGTTTGGACTTCTTCCTTTTTGATTCCCTTTTCTCTCCATGCTGCATTCAGAGCATGACATCCAAACACTGGTCACTCGAGGAGGATGGATTTCAAGGAGTTGCGATCAGATCACCCAAGACACACGTGCTTAAACCAGATGTGAACTGAGACAATCCTGAAAGAGCTGATTTCTGTGGTGTTGTTTAAGACTGTGTAACAGCTTAGTGGACTTAAACTGCCCTTTTCAAGAGAAGAGATCCAAACATGCCGCTGTGACCACCAGACTTCTGCAGCAACAGCTAGCCTTGCTCCCCCTTAGGCTTAAGAAACACAATGCGAAAACAAAAGCACACAGAGGAGCATCCTGATGTCAAATATGCACCAGATTGCACCGAGTTATCTGGATGTGGAAATGTTAGTAGGTTAGGCGATGTTTTAAAAGTTCCTGTTAAAGCATAACAAATGGAAAAAAAGCAAAACAATTGAATCAAGCTCTAATCTCTAAACACAAGGTTTGTGGTGCGTGTTACTGGTACGAATGGACAGAGAGATGGTAGTAAAATGTGTGCAGAAAGAGCTAAACACAAAAAAGTGCATTGCTCATATTTGATTTGAGTTCTAGTTACATAAAGATTTCTCAGCTAAATGTTCAGTCAAGGGGCTCCGTTTTTTAGAAAAGATTCAATTCAACGTGAACAAACATGAAAAGCGAAGCAGTTAAAAGCACAGAAACAGCAGACAACACTCGCAGTACAAATTATGCTTGGGGTCAACAAACAAACGAACAAAAGCAAAAAATTAACAGTTTGAAGTTGTAACGAAATTATGTTCAGTCAACAAACTACAGTAAGTTTAGGGAACTCTGGTTTTCCTCTACAATCAAAAATATTAATAATTGCCACCAACCTAATGATTAATAGTATAAGTAGAGATGTCTGATAGTGGCTTTATTGCCAATATCCGATATGCCGATATTGTCCAACTCTCAATTTCCGATTCCGAAATCAACCGATACCGATATATATGTGGGCTATTTAATTAATTTTAGGTGACTTCTAGGGCTGGTCCAAATAGCAATATCTGGGCTTCGGATATTTTTCTTCTCTCTGCAAGGCAATGGTGCTAACCACTGAACCACCTTGCAGCCCAAGTTTTTAAGTTGGCAAGTATAAAAAAATAAAATAAAATTGCTCCAGTGTTGTGTAGGTGAAGGAGAGGATTTGAAATACAGACAAAGTGAAGAGAAAAATAATAATAATTAGGCCAATTTCATTAAGTTATCTCTACTTGAATTTGGTTTCAAATCAACTCACGCAAAAATTTGAGTTTAAAGTATTAATAATGTTTCAAACAAACCCTTTAAGGTTTATTCGAATCATTAAACTACAGTTTTCATCTTGCTGTCATTAACTAAGTGGTGGTTATAGGTCCCCCTATAGGGTTTTGTTGTTGTTGTTGTTGCTAGTTAGATTACAGTAGCTGTCCCAGGTTACTTCTGGCAACCTCTGGTTTTTCTGTGGTGGTATACATCATGTCTGCAGCTCTGACAATCCCTTTACTGATCCTCATTAAATGCCTAACCTTGTGAAAACACCTCCCTGTTTTGGTTAGCCTGCCCTCTGTTGGCCTCTTTATCGGCACCATAAAGATCAGAGCCTCAGAGGAGGGAAGGTGTGATGTTCACCTGTCAGCCAATGTCAAAAACATACAGCCATATGTCTTTAATGCTCCCAGAGGAACCGGCTGTGGCAAACATGCTCGGTCAGTCAAATGTGTGCGCCGTCTCAGAGAACACAACGTAGCTTCATCCCTCACCTTGAAAACCTGATACACATGCATCAAGGTGATCTGCTTGACTAGATTAATCACAGTAGGAGACAGTAATGTGTCTACATTTAAATGTCAATCATCCTAAGGTGCAATTCTTCATTAGTTCTTGGAAAGAAAAAAAAAAATCCCCTGAATCACAGAGCAGACTGGAGACATTTAGCAGCTTCCCTGAAAGTTAGACCTTCACAGGTTTCGGCATCAATTCATTTAGAACGGCC
Source organism: Stegastes partitus (assembly GCF_000690725.1). Taxonomy (NCBI): domain Eukaryota; kingdom Metazoa; phylum Chordata; class Actinopteri; family Pomacentridae; genus Stegastes; species Stegastes partitus. The sequence goes on from NW_007578488.1 coordinate 229,064, forward strand.
AAAGAGCCACACTGGTGTGAAATAATCAATAATTTGAACAAAGCTACTGCTGTGAGAGCTTCTCTCTACAAAGAAGACGAATAAGTGTTCCTGGAAGTCTGTGAGGTCTGTGAAGGCAGACCACCTAAGGCTGACCCACGCCGCATGCAGACAACTTTAATCTTTTACTACTACCGACACATAAAGATACAATCTATCTGTAGTCGAAAATGGAGTGTTCAGGATGGAAGATTTAAGGTGTTTTACCCTCCCTACCGAGGCTCAGAGTCAAATGTCTGTTTCCTTGATCTCCCTAAACTGCTTTATAGGCCCTTTTTTATTGCTTCCGCAAATTGTTTCCCATAGGTTATCCCCGTCAAAGATGTTCATGCATAAAACTGTCCTCTCTTCATCTTTATTCACCGGCTGTCTCACTATTTGGTTGCCTTGTAAAGGCAGTAAAGTCTTTTTTTTTAAAAAAAGAAGATGCCGCTAGCACATGGGTCGGGAAGCAGCGGTAATTTAGGGTTCAAAGAAACAAGCTTTTCACTAAAAAAGATCTTGAGATTTTGAGATAGGAATGTGAAAGAAAAGTGTTCCTCTTTGACCTGGAGAACGAGCCCTGCAGCATCATGTAGATACTTAAAACCTACCGACCGGAGGGTTTTCTTTTTTGCTTGTGTTGTTGGAGGACTTCTGCAAATAGACCAGAACTTTGTAAAGTCAATCCTCCCCTGGATGAAAAGGTGTTACAGAAAATTAACCTTTTCATAACTCAGTTATTCTGCCATGTCGCCTTGATGTTGTAACCTCTTTGCTCCAGCAGTAGAGACTAAAGAAATAAAATGAAAGAAATCTGAGTAAATTGTTAAAAAATAAATAAATAAAATCCCCATTCAATCACATTCGCTCACGCACACATATATTCGCTGACACCATGTCTGTACAGTCTCCATTTGTCCATTTGTTATGAATCACAGCCTGTAATGGAGGTCATCATCCGATCAATAAGTTATGCTGAAGAGTGAGTTGGAGGTCAGAGGCCTGAGCCACTTTCAAGCTGGCCCATAAAATCTTTGGCCACTTCTTTGAGAGCAAAGCTTCAAATCCTGAAGGATTTTGTTGTTGTTGTTTGTTTTGTCTTGATTTTAACTCAGAGACACGGAGGAATACTCTCCACATAGATCTCATAGATCTCATTCAGCTGTCAAACTGCTGTCTCCCGGCCGTATTTATGCTCGTGTAATTACAAAAGCCAGATGACAAGTCGCTGACAGATGGCAGATAGATGGGCTGTGCCCTTGAGTTTGGACTGTGCCCACATGGCCTGTTCATCAAAAGCATAATAATACTGTTGGTGGATGTCGCACAATCACACACAGGAGCTCCAAACCCAAGGACACAGAAATGTCTGGAGGTCTCCTTAGAAACGAAATGGCAATTATACATTCAGCGCCGAAGAGAAGTGCAAGTTTGAATGTTCACGCTATTTTTTCCCTTCCCAGGAGATATATACCACCATAAGTGCCATAAATATATTGGCACATAAGTGTTTTTGACAGCAAGTTCGCTCTTTTGGGAGCAATTCAGCTAATGCTTGTTGGGTGAGAAAATGGAGGACTTTTCAGATGTTGCTGCCATCAATCCAGAGCATAGTTTTCATCTGAGAGAAGAGATGGGGGGGCAGCCATAACGTTATGTCATCTGTCAATAAAATACTTTCTTGCTCCCACGGCAACCATGCAGCACCATCCGGTATTCAGCAGATTGAAATGCCTCTCCCATAATGCAAAGAGTATGTGATGATGTATACGGCCCTTCAGCTGTTTAAGTAGAGATAAAAGATAACAACCGGTATCACGTGTACACATGGCAATTTTTGTCAGCGCATGAGAGAGAGAGAGAGGAGGAAAAAAGAAGTGAATTTGTAGAACCACTTTGCAATCATACAGTCAGGTTTGACTCGCGTAGCCTTCAATAACCGGCCCATTTCACTGCAGGAACTAGGTCATAAACCCTTCAAATTTCTGTCACTGAGAGTATTATTTCAGCTGCTCCGGCCACTCGCGAGCAGAGCCAGGAAGACAGTTGACGTCGGCGTTCAAGAACAACAAAAAGAGCGCATCGAAAAATTTGCAAGCGCCCTTGCCAAAAAACGTCACCGTCTCATCACCATCTGTTTTTCCTCTGCATAACTTTCATTCTCCAGCCCGGAGACCAAGTGCTTTTTCACCCCGCCGTTGCCTAGCTGCCGCCGTTTTGTGATGCGGCGAGCAAAAAAACAAAGTATCGTCGAAAATATGCCAGTAACTCATCCGCAGCTGCCAACGCTTTGTCAACAGCCAGCGGAGCAAGAACTCCACGTACGGCAATTTCAAGTATTTAGCCGCTCGGATCACCTGACAGCACCTCCTGCAACGTAGCTTCCAAACTGTTTTCACCACATGTAGATATGATGCGGCTGGAAAAAAATATATATATACATAAACTGCTTTAAGTATTATGGGTAAATCATTAACTGAGGGGTCTGTCAAGCATGGCAGCATCAAGCCTTTAATCTGCGAGTTGTTTTATTATACAGATAAAGACTAAATCATCCATTTGTTTATATTACCCCCGGAGGCAATGAAATGCTTATGAGCGCGCATTATTTTTGTCTCTTATTATTTGCAGGCAATCATAACAGTTTACTGGTGGGGCTTTCTGTTTCCTGCCTGGCTTCAGTAACAGTTGACTAAAAGTTTAAACAGCCTGGTTTGTTTGATTCTCGTTACGGCTTAAGGAATTAAACAGAGTCTGAAGATATTTCGGTTAGCGGAGGCACGCGGTGGGGCCTTCGTGATGAGACGCTGGGATGACGGAGTAGTTTGGCTGATAAGGTTAAAAGTTGGTTCTTCTTGCAAATCTGTCGGAAGATTGCAGCAAAGAACAATGAGTTTCATGGAGATGTTTAGCGACCATCCACTACGTGTGTGTGTGTGTGTGTGTGTGTGTGTGTGCGTGTGTGTGTGCGTGCAGCCCAGGCCTCTGTAGCCGTCATCCTGTCTCCAGAAGGATTTAATCTAGTCCCCTCAGGCCTCGCGCTCAAAGGCAGTGACTGACAACTGGCAGAGGGTGTAAGAGATATGCATGACTGTGTGTGCTGACTGTAAGAGTGTGTGTGTGTGTGTGTGTGTGTGTGTGTGTGTGTGTGTGTGTGTGTGTAGTGGTTCTGCCCGGTTCTGAATATTACCTGCCTGTTGTGCCAATGTGTGTATTTGTACAGTGAGCATTAATCCATACATGAATGTGGGTTACATGTGTGTACTCGTGTGTGTATGAGGAGTGTTTTATATCCAGCATCGGCTGCATTATGAGTGCAAGTCGTTGTGTGTAAAATTTAAATTTTAGAATAAATAGAAAAACACGATTGACTTCAAGTTTATAATTAGTACAAGAAACTGGTAACATTACATTCAAGCTTGGTAATAACAAGGTTGAAGCCAGACAATATTTGGACATTTTGGGGTTTTTTTTTTTTACTTTTTTTTTTTTGGCCTTTTTGCCTTTATTTGACAGGACAGTTGAGAGAGAGACAGGAAAGTGGGGAGAAGAATGGGGGAGGGACCTGCAGCAAATGGCCACGGGCTGGATTTGAACCCACGACCACTGCGTCGGGGACTATAGCCCCAATACATGGGTCGCCAGCTCAACCAGTTGAGCCATAGCGGCAGCAATATTTGAATGGTTTAATGTAATAATAAAGTACTGGCATGGTGATTACAAAAGTGTTACTGGTATATGCTGGAACTTTAATACATGTTTGATTTTTTTTTTTTTTTAATTTAAAATTAAAAATGAATAAAAACAACAAGACAATAATATATTTGAACTGTGTTGGGGGTCTCCAGTATATGACAACCTGCTATCATGTCACTAACTTTTGTTGCATGACAAGAGGGACCATAAAATGCATTTAAATAGAATATATAGATTTCCTTTTATCGTCATTGCAAAATTTGCAACAAAATGAATAAATAATCTCTCAGTACATTACAAATAAATACAAAAAAAGCAAGTATGCAAACCTTAAATTAAGATTATTTCTGTCATCTTTTTATTGATCGGGTTATTTTATTGTGTTAACTTGCTGTAACCTGATTCGTTTATTAAGCCCTAACATGTTCTGTCAGCATAATCAGCAGCTTCTGTCTTTCAAACTAAACCCTCCCCAGACTGCACTACATCAAAGTTTACTGCTGGATATGTTGTGTCACTAAAAGCCCGAGTAAAGATTGACATTTCATGTAAAAGGCCTCGCTGTTAATCACAACAGTGTACAGCTGTGGGTTAGCGTCGGCTAAAAGAGAGTTATCAAGCTTTGAGGCTGTGAATGGTCGCACTGTACGAACAGCCGTCTCATATGTCAATCTGCAGAGGGACTACTGTTGCACCGCTAAGCCTCGTCATTGTTACAGTTGCTACCGTCGGCTATGGAGGAGGGGGTGACACACACTTACGCTGCTGGCAGCCTGCGTGAGAGTGTTTATGTGTGTCTGCTGTGCACAGTGTGCATGCACGTGGGCAAAAGGCACGTCTGTGTCTACCTTATGCCTGTGTCCCCAGTCATCTGTGTGCTCTCCATTGTAAGAGCACGTCTGTGTGTGTGTGTGTGTGTGTTTTGGCAGAAGATCAGATCCTGCGCCGCCGACAACAACAGGACCCCCAGTTTAGTGCCAAGTCACACAGTGCCCCCTAATTCCCCCATAATCCACCCTGTCTCCAGGCAGGTGATCCTTGTGTGTCTGTGTGTGAGTGCATCTGTAGGTTCCCACTCGGGTGACATCAGCAAACTGCAGCTACTTGTTTTCCCCGTCGGCCCGTCACTCCTCGCGGTAACCGGTGGGCTAAGCCCGATACGGCCCCCGGTTAAGCCTTATCATGTCCTTTGTCTCTCGCTGGGGGGTAACTTGGGCTATTTAATACCAAAACAATGCCACTTTGGTGCCGCCATCAGTCAATCTGTCAGCGATTAACATATTACAAGTGCAGCATCGCTGTACAAATTCGATAAACACCTCACCAACTAGCTGCAGTAACTGGGTGCAGTCTAGATTTACTGCACGATGTTTTCCAAATAGGAGCCTTTGCAGGCTGCAAGGTGGCGCAGTTGGGAGCACTGTTGCCTCGCAGGTCGTCGGTTCGCATCTCTGTGGGGCCACCGGGATCTTTCTGCGTGGAGTTTGCATGTTCTCCCCGTGCAGGTTCTCCAGCTTCTTTCCAAAAACATGTTGAGGTTAATTGATGATCCTAAATTGTCCGTAGGTGTGGATGTGAGTGTGCTTGGCTCTCTGGGTGTGGCCCTGTGATAGACTGGTGACCTGCCCAGGGTGTCTTCTGCCTTCGCCCTGAGTCAGCTGGGATAGACACCAGCCCCCCAAGAAACCTAGTGAGGACTAAGCGGTGTATATATAATGGATGGATGTTCAGTTAGAGTTAAGTCTGGTGCATGAGAGCTGGCTGACAAATTTCACAAAGTAGCAAATGTAATAATGTTCAGAAGTGTGTAAAGGCCATTTTTCAACCACAGAACCAAAAACAAAACACTTTACTCAGTGAGGCTTAAGATGCCAAAAACGAAACCCTCCGGGGTCATCCAGAACAAATTTCAACCTGATTCCCTACAAGATAATGTATTCACATCGCTTGTTTTATTTCACCAACACTCCCAAAACCCCCAAAATATTCCGTTTACAGCCAGCGTCATATTTTATGTACAACCACAGGAGCTGCATCGATCCTCTCATCTATCTGTCAGCGAGAAAGTGAGTAAGTGTGTTTCCCTGAAACGTATCTATTCCTCTAATAAAGCGACAGAAAAAACACGCTGGAATTATTTTAGGATGAACGCTCAATATCAGCATCGAGTAGAACTACGGCTGGCGGAGGATGTGTTGCATTACCTGAGATTTCTTTCTCTCTAAAATAATTCCAGATGTGTAGCCGGAGCCACACACTGGTGAAGACAAATACATGCGTGTTCATAAAAGCTGGCGTAGACGTCAGACACAACCGGCCGCCATCTTCTCCCCCCTGCGGAGTTCAACATGCCCGCCGCATTTGTCAATCATTCAGCCGGTTATACCAGGCGTCAATCATCGTGCTTGCTGACCAGCCGTCGCGGTGTGCAGCCAGAGCGAATACTGGCCCCCCTGCTGCACTCCAGCCTGAACTCCTCACCCCAACCATAATGCACTTGGCCTCCCTCCAGCCTTCCTTCAGCCTCCCAGCTTTTACCTTTCTCTCTCTCTATTCACAACACAAGCATTTATGGACTCACGGATCCATCACTCATGGTACTTTATGTACCCCCCTCCCTCCCCACCCCGCTCCTATTCGTGCCCTCCCATCCTTGTTTAGGCTCTTGTCCAACTATTCCTGGTATTTAGCCTGAGTGACAGTGTTTAATAATGTGTTCAAGAATAAAAGGGCATTATTAAAAGGGTGAGGGGGGAGGGGAGGCTGCTAAAAGGCCAGCTTTTAGGGCGGCCAGGTGAGGAAGCGTGTTTGTGTGATGGGTGCAAATAAGTCACACTGGTGGTCGTGTATTAAAAAGAAAGCGTGCATTAAGGTGTAATAGCTTGTTTAATGATTGGGCGACAATTATCTCCACAAATGCCCCCCCACCCCCCCACTCCAGCTATGTAATTCTACGTAACCTTAACTGAACATCACAAAAGGCATTACTGGCATGTCTAGGAATGTGTGCTGCACGGCCGATCCTGGCCAATGATAAGGCACCATCTGTTACCCATGAGTGGAACTGGTGAGCCGTCCACGTACACAGATGCATGCGCGCACACCAGTCGTGTCACTTCCAAAGGCCTCCCTCTGTAGTCAAGATTACGCTCGGTTTTGGTTCTGTTATTGTAGCGACTCTGGGAGGCGGACACTGCCCTTTCTTCCTCTCTTCGGTTTCTACCGGGGGATTACGAGACGTAATGGGGATGAAGGGACGGCTATAAACTGCCCCCCTCCCCTCAGTCTCCGCTCGCTCTCTTCTATGAATTTAGGGACACAGGGCCCCATAACAGCAGTTCCCTTCTCCTCCCTCCAGTTTTAATTTGATTGGATGTGCTAGCAGGGGAAGAGGGAGAGACTCACAATGGGAACGAAGAAGTGACGAAGAAAGAAAAGATCGTGTTGTATCATATTTTTCTCTCTTCATGCTGTGTACAGAGCCCGGTTGTTGTGCTTGGAAGCGGTTCAGAGTGCGAGCGGCGCTGCCATTGGGGCACCGATCGAGGATAAGGTGACTCCAGCTTAGCGAGAAACGGTCACGGGATTGTGTTTCCGCAGAAAGCTTTTAAAAAGTGGCACTGCAATCCTCCTGACCTCACTACGGTTTAATTAAAGAGCACGCGAGATGAACGTCAGTCAAAACAAATGGAAACGATACATTTTGAAAGGCTTTTTTTTTTTTTTAATCGCCCGCCACACAAAAAGTGGGGCCGGGAAAAATGTCCCTTCCAATAAAAGTTTCTGATTTGTATTGTTCTGTTATCTGATGGTGGGCTGGAATGAAAGTCTGTCAACAAATGACTGTCCAATACCAGTCGGTCGCTGTTGTAACCATATGCCTCATATTTGTACTCGCTGGTGCTATTTAGGACTGCTCGCTCGCCAGTTATGAAGATAAAAATGAAAGCAAATTGTTTCTTCATGCAGTACTTGGATATGCACGGGATTTCTATACTTGTAGGTAGTGAGAATAATAATATAAATATAATATTGAATTACCGAAAAGCCCAGTTAAAAATGTAAACAAGTAGCTGTCAGATGCTTTTGTTTCCTCTCCTCAAATTTTTTTTTTTTTGCAGAGGAATCCTTCTGAAGGCCTAACAAGAATATCTGTCAAAAGACTCTCTGGCAGTGCCAATAAATTTAATAGAACAAGAGATCTTTTTTTTCTGACTTTGACATGACTTGGCTTGAGTACAAACACAGATCTTTTGTCTGCCGTCTGCCTTGAGTTTAAATTTTTTGATCCATTTTTTTTTGGATGTGTGCACTCTCCATTCAACTTGTCCAGAAAGGGTTCCTCTCACCGGATTTGACATCCGTCTATAAGCACATGTCGGTTCATCTCAGCTCTTCTAAATCTCACTTCACCTGCGAGTCACTCCCACATCTTCTCCTGTTACACCCAACTTCGCATCTCCGACTCCTCAAGGTGACGTGTCAGAGGAGCGAGAAAGTAAGCGGAGGAACGGGAAGCTGCGTTGGGGAGGTCGGTGGAGGAGCAGCAGGAGAGTGACGTAACGAAGCACCGGCGAAGATGCCGAGAAGCAGTACGAGGTCTTCAGACTGGTGGGAAGATTCCAGCAGAGCTCTAGCAGTAGGGGGGGGTGTAATGAGAGAAGTCTGCGATGAGATAGTTAACAAGAAAGTTGTCAAGTCTACTCATCCAACCAACCCACAAGAGCTGCAGAATGAATAAGTAATGCAGCCTGCTCTCATGAATGAACGCTAACTTATTTATGACTGTTACTGGCTAGTATGAATTGCAAGTGCGGTGGAACTTTTTACGACCTGCTCGACACAATTTAGACGCTCTTTGTCGCCTCGGTTATTAATTATGACAGATTTAAATGGTTATTTAACGACACCGAAACAATGGGCTTAAATTTTAACGGCACAAACGCAGACCTCTGTGGAATACAGTCGCTGAATCTGACATTCACTTGTGAACAAAGCGTCTGTCAAACTAGTCATCATGCATAATGGACACGCACCGGATCTGCTTCCGTTCTCTCGCTCGGTGAATTTTTTAGGATTCGGTGCCTCACAGGTATAACAGAGCATCTGTGCAATCCCCTCCCTCTGCAATCCCTCTCCCAAGGCCCAAACCAACATGTGTTCTCCGTGAACTTATCAGGTTAAATAACGGGTTAACCAAAAGAGGGGTGCGCCCAAGCTGCCAAGTGTTTGACGCTGGAGCACCGTCGGACTATTGGCAGGAAACCCCTTGTGGCTGCCTCATATCCAATGGCAGCCTCCCAAGTGTTTGCTGCTGGCGAAGTCTGCGCGCCGTGATGGGCAATGCTATCTCTCCACTAGCTTAATGGCCACGGACCACGCTTTAGCCGCTGACAACATGCTACTTGTTTTCTGGGTCAGGGATGTCCCTTAGGGGGAGAAAAGATGTGCAATGTGAACATACAAGTGTCCCCTCACTTGGGTTGTTGTCATGTTTCCCTCGTAGTCCACCCATCTACACCCATCTTTTTGTTACATTTCACAAAACGTACATAAAAACACGCAGCTCGCTGACTTAGCAGTGACAAGCAAGAGTTTCAATTTTTTTTTGACTCTGTGCATGCGAGCTTTTGTGTCCAGAGGCTACGAATGCAGGAAATATGTCAAGACCCCTGCTCCTTAATCCCCATGTCCACCCCACCTCCGTTCAGCCCCGTGCTGCTGCTTGGTTCTTCCCGTCACACTGCCGACATCTCAGCTGTCCCGCTTCTTCACTGTCAAGGTGCTAACAAACCGTGAAAGGTGTCAATACGGAGGTCCTCTTGATCAGAGTTTGGCTCGCACATGAAAGCCGTGCGTTTTGCTCGGAGCTCATCTGGACCCGGAGCGTGATGGCAGCCCCCCCTACGACTCCGAAGCCAAAAAAAAAAAAAAAACCTCGACATACCCTGGGTTTTTTTTTTGAAGCGACCCGCTCTCCGTGCAGATGTGAGCAATGCTTTGGCTCCGGCCAACACGGTGCTGATCCAGACCTGTGAATCTGATACCAATTAGCGGGGGCCTAATCATGTGCCTCCCCTCAGCCCTGGCTTTTGTTAAGAGAGATGGAGGAAAAAGTATCGGGAGAGAGTCAAGCAAAGGGGGTGGGTGAACGAAAAGAAAAATCCAGCGAGAAAAGGGAGGCCAGGGGATTGTTTAGAGAAGTGATCTGGCAGCGAAACGCTTAAATAGTCTTAATTTAATCTGTGAGGAAAACGCTCGCTGGCCTTCATGCGGAGGGACTTGAGCGGGGATATAACTCTGAAACGTAGGAAGGCTTTATGTTTTCTGGCCACATGTTAGCGTGATTAACCACACCCAACAACTCACCAAACGTACAGACAAACACACATGGACTCGCGGCCGCTCACACGCTACACAGATGCATCATTGTCATTGTTCTGTTCTCGCAGGTGGAGCGTTGGCATTTAACCAGTCAGCATTGCCCCGCTGAGCTCCCAGCAGATTTGCGGTTCATCAGAGGGTCATATCTCTCCCACTCTCTCCCTCTCTCACTCCGTTCATTCATTACTCGGTTCTTCACAGCAGCATCTGGAGGTAGTGCACTGCCCCCTAGAGGAGCTCGTCGGTCACACAACAAACAACAACATCAGCTTTGCCCCTGCAAATCTTTGGGCTAATTTGAACCCATAACCTCTGGGTGAACCCGGTGTCATTCAGAGTTCACGGTGTCTGAGTTAACAGCTAAGCTTCTTTTTTATTCTCTGATAATAAAGCTTAGACACACGCCTGATACTCTAATTGAGTCGAGAGCTTTTGTTTGTTCGTATGAGGCGTCCCATCCTTCGGTGGTGATGTCAGGGGACGGTGGTTTTCAGGCTCAGCTGTAGCTCGAGGTTGGAGTCGAATGCAACTCAGAGAGCCGAGACATCCTTACATGTATTCTGAATAAATGTCGTTTCTCAAAGGAATAATTTCTTTTCTATGGTCATTCTGTGTATCCTTTAATTTCTAATTGAATTTTCCAGCAAAAATAAGGCATTTGCATTTTAAACAAAAATACGGTGTGAAGTCCGTTAAACCTGTTCAGGACTTTCATGTTGCCGTACGTAGGAGGTCTTTCAGGGTCCATTGCTGGTATTCATTATAGACTTTTATACTGTTAAAAACATTTTCTGATAAGTTGACGTATTTTTGGTTCTAAATGCATGAGAAATGTTCCTCTTTTTATATTTAAAAACAAAATAAAAATCTTCAAAATTAAAAAAAAAAATCAAAAAAAAGACAACAAAAGTCCTGAATAAGGTTCAAGGAAACCTGAGGTTTGGTTTTGTCAAGTCTAGTTTTAATAATAATGTTTTTTTATGGTTTTGAGCTACTACTGGTTGTACTAATAAATTAACAAATGCATGGATATTAGTGTAATTGTGGTCGATGTATTTTGTGCAACAACTGGAGGAGTTTGTTGTGTTTGTGTGGATTTAAACAGTTTTTAATGTTTTGCATATTTAATTTATAATAATAATACATAACGATTCATAATATTAAGACACTTTAAGGTGCTTTATAAAGTCAACAAGAACAGTAAAGAACATTTTATATTCTATTATTACGCATAAGCATTGTGTATACAAGGATATTATTATTATTACTGTTTATTTCAATTCATTTCCATTTTATTTATGTGGCACCAATTCACATCATAACTCATCAGAAGGCACTTCATGCAGTAAGTTCATAGAGAGGTCAAGAGAGAAACCCAAATATTCTTTTTCGGCCAACTGATTGGGATGATTTTCTTTCTGTTTTATTTTTTTTCTTTTTACTGGAAAAAAACGCAAAGAAAACAGATTTTCCTTCATTTATGTTTTCTTAAATTATTATGAGATGCCAAAAAGAGAGAGCGATAAAACAGTCGGTGACAGAGGATCTGAACAGGCCTGTGAAAATACAGGAAAGAGAAATAATTATTATTTCCACAGATCCTGTGGCCAGTTTGATATCGCTGCTCCTGAACTGCTTAAAGACTCGTTGTGTCCAAACGTAGCTGTCAGCCTGAATAAATTACCAGAGCCAAGACTTTCAGAGCGCACTTTGAGGGAACATACCTCCACATATATTTTCATAATCCTGGACGACACAGATTTCTGCTGTATTATTTTATCATTTCCTTACAGAGCTATTTCTCCCTCGGAATCCCTTTAGGCAACTTTAATTAGCAAGTCTAGACACCAGAGGTTGTCCTATGGCTCCAAATCGACAGGAATTTAAAGTCCATCAGGACCAAGTACAGCATACACAATCAGAGCAGTGGAGGCTTTAAACAAGTGTTGTTGGGGTTATTGCTTTCACAGATTTGGACTCTTTTGTTGTTTTTTTGTTTGGTTATTGTTCTTTAGTAAACTTAGAGAAGAAAACTTTTATTTTGAAGGAGCATTTGATCATCAGTATTTAATATTTTACATTAAAGAAAAAATTTTAATTCTTGATTTTACCACTTTAATCTTTTTTATATTTAATATTTTCATTAATGATTACACATGTATTCATATGATTTGTGATCTTTATTATTACTATTATTACTATTATTATTATTATTATTATTATTATTATATATGATAAAAAAAGGTATAATATATTCTAATATATAATAATAATAATAATGGTTTTGACAGTTTAAAAATGTCTTCAACCAAATTTTTGTTTTTTTATTGTCTGGTTTTTGTTGGTTTTTTTTTTAAGTATTACAAGAAAACACATGTCAGAGAGTTTCTGGATAACAGATATCCTGCTGCTGATTAAATTTTTAAATAGGAGAAATCTGTTGGGGACAAATGAGAAGATGGTCACACACAAAATTAAAAAAATAAAAAACAAAACGAAGGGAACAAAATATGTGGAAGAAATAAATTAGCCACATTGTGATCTTATTAATGAGTGAGCTGACCTAAAAAACAAACATTTTTATTCTTGTATTTCCAGGAACAAGTTTTTTTTGGTGTGTTCCTTCCAGCTTTACTGTGTTACTTCTGCTCTGTGGCACATGAGGAAAACAGGCCAGCCTGTTTGTCAGTGTTTATCATTGTTTCCTTACTCCTGACATATGACCGGCAGCGGTACGGACGTGATGGAGGGGAGACGCTGACGAGCATGCTCGGTACTAGTAAAGACATGATGAAGTGGAAAGGAACACACGGCTATTTAAAAGGAGAGGGAGAGAGAGAGAGAGAAAAAAATGGGCCACTGCCTCTCGGCGGCCTCCCTGACAGCATGTTCACATAACAACTGGTCTGCTTTCGTGGACACTCTTATCTTAATGAGGCCCAATCCTTTGTTTAGCCCACAGTGGATCCACAGATAGGATTGTTTTTAAATAGGTCCCCCCCCTCCTCCTCCGCCTACGTTGTACCTCTGTTGGCTTACTGCCTACACCGCATCGAGCCCGGGCAGGCCGCCTTCCACGTCTGAACTACTGAGACATGATACATCAGTGTCAAAGTTGTCATCTATTCCGGGACAAAGAGCCTGTTAGGGAAGCGCTCTCTCCCGCTTTTCTTGAGGGATTGACAAAGAGATTTGGCATAACTGTCCCCCTCAGCCACCCTGATACATATTCAGGCAAGGCGGTGCGGCGAATGTGCTGTGAAACCAACTCTCTGGGCCATTTGTGATGTTGCACATAAAGAGGAGTTTGTCAGATGCGATGTGGGTCTGTGTTCCGGGCTGGAAAAGAGTCGGAAGACAGCGGGGCTGGAGATCAAGAGCCCAGCGAACAGAGCGCAGAATGGCAGAGGTCAAGAAAAGGTTGCCGAGGCTCTGATGACTTTTATTGTGACTCCAAAGGCCTGGAGGACTTCCTCAGTGGGCGTACAAAGATGGAACTGGGGCACAGAGTCATGCATTAGAGGCACACTGAGCTCCTTGCTCGTGCATAAGTCACTACTTCCACCTTGGCCCTGCTGCTGCCAGCCGATGCTCGACCTCCGCGGGTCGCTCTGAACGCTGGCGGCACTTTGCAGAGAATGGCTAACGCTGCAAACGCGTGGTGAAAAGTTCACTTGGCGTGTGTCATCTGAGGTCCTCGCTCGCTCTGTTTACGCCGATGCTCGGTGAAGATACATCAACCAACCCCTCCGTCTCGTTTAAGGTTAAATGCTAAGTCTGAGCCACTGTAAACACTGAAAACAGCTTCTGATCTGGTGTCACATGCAGCAAATCTCTCCGTACGAGCAGCGAGAGTGCAGCGAGGTGTGCTGGGAGCCACCCAGTAAGATTACAGGGGAGGCACAGAGTCCTGTTTGAGGATGTTAGTTTAAGGGTGGGAACACTTGACTTTCTGGCTGCAGGACTTAGTTTTGAAAACTTTACGGTTAAACGGTCGGCCACCACATGAAGGCCAGTGTGTCGGAGGGAACCGGGCTCCTCTGTTTATTGTTTAAGTGGCTATTTTCAGTTACGAGTGCAGTTAAAATCATGACACAATGTTATTAACGTCTATATTTAAGGCATGATATGTACGTGTGTAGTAAGGTTTTAATACATCCGCTGCCAACTGGGATGATAAAAGAGTGGAAGATGGAAACACTGGTGCATGTGGGAGGTGTATGCATGGAGTAAAAAAATATTAAAATATAACAAATATTCTGTCTTTAGAAAAAAAGAAAGTTAATAAGTTCCTATATAATGCACTGCAGCACAAAACTAAACACAATATGAACACAATTATTGAAACTTATAACTTTAAGCATGTAATTGTTGATGAATATATAATAAATATTGTGTACAATTAAATGTGAAAAGGTCTTTGATTTACTGTCTCTGCTGTTGTGCAACGATTTTTAATATTGTAATAATAACAATATAAATAATAATAATAGTAAAAAATGTGCTCTGAATTTTTTCCCCCCTGAAGTTTAGTATGTTCTAATAATTTTAGGTAATTATAAACATATTTAAATGCACACGCTGTTTTTGCTTGTTTGTTTTTTAGCTGTTTGCAAATATACTGAGTGGTTAATTTTAATGTTCTATTAAACAAATTAAGATTATTTCCATTTTATTTCTTTTATTAATTTTTAATTTATTTAATTGTATTAATTTAATTTAATTTAATTTAATTTAATTTAATTTAATTATATTCACAGGCTACAGTAAATGGTAACAGCTTGGCAAAAAAAAAAAGTTAAATAATAAAATATCAATTAAAAACATTATTTAAAATATTGTCTCTTTAAATCCATTCACAATCCAGTTCTAAATCATTTTGCATCTCGAGCGGATGGAGAGAACCTAAAAGCATTTCTGGCAGCAGTGGTTGAGGCCGACCCAGGGAGGGGACAGATAACCAAAGCAGCTCCCGAGGCCATGAAAAGTCATTTCAACCCAGGATTTGAAAGATAGAGGAGCCCCTATAATCTGCATACAGGCAAAGGAAAAGAAAAAACAGGAAATGTCCACAAGTAAGGACAAAAAGAACCAAAGGCAAAAAACAGTATCAGGTTTTTTTTTACAGTCTATCAGTAACATAACAGGAACACCAGCACCGAAAAATACAGATTACATAGAATAAAATGCAGGAAAATACATTTGATTCATCTAAATAAGTAGTTCCAATTTTACACGTGTCCTGCAGACTTATTAAATGAGTTTTTAAATAAAAACTGTATTTTATTTAGTATCCAAGTGAAAACAAATATAGTAAAAAGTGAATATTTTAAAGAAAACTTACTTTTTATATCATAAATGCATCACAGTAGTTGTGTTTTTGCCTTACAGAGCGATATTTTGTGCATTTTTTTAACCACAATCCGAGCTTGTAAACATCTTGACAGTTAAAGAGTTCCCCTAACCTCAGCCTCGCTTTGCATCCTGGCCTTGTTCCACTCTATTTAACCGGCAAAAAAAACAAAACCTGACAACTGACAAAACCCACCGTTTACCAATATTTGCAAAAGTGCTCAAGAAGTTTTAGTGATTGACAGAAATGGATTTTCTTCCAGAGGCCGGGGTGAATAAGGCCTGTAAGGAATGCATTTTTATTTAAAAATAGCTCTTCGGGGAACACAGTGCTGCACAGTGCAGAGATGTTCCCCAAGGCTCCTGTCCGGGTCCTCTGAACTTATGCAACTGTACTTTGTGAAACTGTCACTTTGTAAACATGGATTTTCTGCTCTCTTTTAAACGAATGTGCCCAGAAAAATCCTAAATATACGACACAAAGTAGTTCTGTAGACTGACCATGAAGCATGTTAACTGTATGGATGGAATTTAAGTGGAATATGCCACCAGTCCTCAAACAGATAGCAAACGACAGCCGGGGAGAGAATCTACAGCTGTTAAGTTGTGTTTACTGAGAATCTGAACAACAGCAGACGTTTTTCACACCATATTTCAATTGCATTTGTAGCTTAAACTAAGCTGGTGCTCGTACAGAACAGCATTTGGGTCGTTTAATCTCAAATAATCGCATTTTTAGAACAACTTCTGCTCGACCGTCACTCATTCAGTTGATTATTTTGTTTTATTATAAACTACAGATATTTATATTTATGGTGTCAGTAAAATTTTATCTTGATATATGAAATAATATTTTTTATAAAACTGCCCACTGTCATCGTGTTTTTTCGCACATTCAAATTTGAGGCCATGTTTGCTCAACAATATCTTACAAACTATTAAAGATAAAAGCCTAATATTTGCTGTGTTACTTGTCATCATGGCATTGATTGAAAATCTGCAATTTTGAACAAGTAAATCTAACGGCCTCCGATTACGGGTGGGTTGAAATATGAAAAAATGTTTAAAAATTAAAATTAAAGCCGTCATGAAAAAAAAAATCCAGTCTTTGAGCACATATTAACAAAAAAATTGATAACTTTCTAAATCCTATGCGGTTCATGTCACAATAATACAAAACAAGACACAGAATACTTTTCAAATAAGGAATATTTGGTTAGAGAGGGGTTTTTTTAAAGCATTTTCCTCAAACTTTCAAGCAAGTTTTACCACAACAGCTAAAATATTGCTCAATATCCTGCTCCAAGTAGAGTTCTTGAGTTTTAAAAAGCTTCTCCAAATATAACTAAAAATGTATTTATTCATTTATTAGTCATATATATATATATATATATACTGGACCACACTTTGTAGGCTGGAGAAACAAAGTGAGCTGTTATCCATCATACTTGTGGAACACTCGTTAGAAGTGATGCTTAAAGGTGAACTCGTGAGCAGTTACTATAAATCTACTTTAACTTTCTGCACAGAGTCCAGCTTGTGACTTTAGGCCGAGTTTATTCTCAGTGGAACACGAAGCAAGAAAATCCATCCCAATGATCAGCAAAACGACCTTTTTGCTGTCATTTTTGTGCCCAAGTATTATCTTATTTAAAAGCTTTGTGCATGTTTTCTTTTATTGTGGCATGAAAGTACATGTTGTCGACAGAAACACCACTGGTTCTGCATTAAGAGCTGTTTTTGTTAATGTTTGCTCAAAGATGGGACTTTCCAGGAAGTCTTCACTTTTTTTCATATTTGAACTCATCCATAATCACAGATGATTTGATCTACTTGTCTAATATCGAGGGTTCAGAATCAGTGGCACGATAAGGAATAACATCGGACAAATTCAGGCTTTTGTCTTGAATAGTTGTTGAGATGTTGTGGTTCAAACAAACTGCAAGTTTCAATGAACAAAAACACATGAAAGTGGGTTGGTGGGCATTTTTTGTGTTTCAAATATAAATATCAGATTTTGCAGATGCCATTATATGTACGGTTTATGATAGGAATGATGAGTCCCCACATGCACAGTAAAAAACTAAACTCTAAGCTGTTTTATGGGGTCATGGGTACAACATACTTCCAGTCCATCCTACAGCTCACCCTTGGTCAGTTTTGGCCGTTGTTGCACACTTTTAGTTTTGTGTTTATATACCACATGTTCACCGTGCCCATGTTTGGTATCATTGTTTTCAGCACAACATCACCGATATGATCTGACTATTATTTTCTTCACTTGAACCAACTATATTAACATTTTGGGCTCAAAAACACACAAAAAAATACAAAATTCGAAATTTTGATTTGAAAAAATGTATTATTTATGACCATAAAAACCACAAACGTGCTGATTGAAGCATTTTGAAAGTTGAAAATGTAAACAGAGGTTGCAGATATGAATTTGAAAAGGTAAATTTGACATAAAATCAATTAAATACAAATATTTATACAACTATATAGGAAGCAGTTGAGGCTTTCTTGCTGTTTTTTATCTGTGGAACTCCTGAAAATCACTTCTGTCCAGAATGAGGCCACATCACAGGAGCTGCACTTCCAGGGACTTTCTTTCATTTGCGTTTTGTCCGTCACAAAAAATCCATCACAAAAAACGACTGAGATGTTGAAAGAAACGCGACGCCCGCAGCACATGTTTCATGTCCTTATATTTTACACACACGTTCATATCATCATATCTCCGGTTTTACGTGGTCTATCGACGTGAAAACAAAAACTGGGAGAGTTTAAAGTCTGCACTTTCGAGAGAAGTTGACGGCATCACCATACATGTTTTTCTGTGGTGTGACTTGAATAGCGTCGTCAGTTCCTTTACGACAACAATCTGGTCTATCTGTGGGCCGCTGTGTGTCCGTCTACTGTCTACTTCTGTCTCTGTGAGCTCTAGCTAAGAATAATCAAACAAATATTTAGACTTAATTGAATAAATGCTGCCATCTTAGCAGAGAAATAGTAATAAAGTAGTAATAAACCTTCATGTGGAGAAATTAAAAACACACAGACATGCAAGTGGCTTTAAATGAAATGAAAAGAGTTCATAAGGGAAGAGCTGAATTATTTAAACTTGGAAAGAAGTCACGTTGACTCCAGAGCATTTCTAGGCCTCAGTATTCTGGAGATCCCGACTCCAACCCCTGATACATGTTTCCAGACATTCCAGCAGTAAACTGCTCAGACGAACTGTCCAGTCCGCTGTCATTACAATCAACCACATTATCAGATAAGGTCACGTTCAATAGCAGCTACACAGTTTGGAGAAACTTTCCTGAGCAGCCTTCCATCTAAAAGTCTACAAAGTCTAATCAAAAGCTGACCAAAGCGTTTCTATCTCTTCAGTATTTTACACCGCTAATTCAGTTATACAAGAGGGTCCGCTCAGAAAGTATTCCTCAAACTGACATCTTCCAAAATACCTTTGACAAAAAAAGGGAAAGAAGATTTGGATTAGAGAAGACGGGCGACACGGAGACGCGGCGCATGAATCACAGATAGGAGGACAAACAGTGGAGAAGGAGTTGGAAAAACAATGTGCACCAGAGCAGCGGTGTTGTGACAGTCGAGAAGGCAAACAAGACTGAACTCGCAGATCACCGAAACCAAATGAGACTTCATGAGGAGAATGAATAAGTTGTCAAAGTCTCTCGTAATCCGCCCTTGTTTGTTTGTGCCTCAAACCATTGCGCTCGCTTTCTGAGACAAAAACATCACGGACCATGAAAACCGGAGAAACAGATTAAGTTGGGAAGAAAGTGGAATGAAGAGCGGCTGGATTATTAAATCCAGCAGAGGTTTGTCCGCCTTTAATTTTTTTGAAAGTTTCAGAGAGAGGTTGTCGAGAGGCCACAGTCGGGCGGCGGCGTCGTGCGGTGCAACTGTGTGGCATTTGTCTTGGCGCTGCTCCGGTGTGACCGCCGTGTCTCGGCGCCGCGTGGGAGCAACACTCAGGCGGCGGTTTGTTTTAATTTGACGAGACGCTAATTGGCTGGACGGTGAATCGGGCGGCCCGGAGTGTCCGGCGGCCTCGCACCTCATTGTAGCGCCACAAAGGCGGAGGGGTCGCAGGTGAGAGCTGTGAGTGGGCGGCCGAGGAGGGGGGAGTCCCACGGTCGGGTCAGGAGTTCAGCGCCGGAGTTCGTCACCTGCTCGGCTTGGCACGCAACCCTCCTCTGGAAGACTGAAGCTCTCCCCCTCCCTGCACACCCCAATTCTGTCTCCAGCCACCTCCCCCTAATTGGATTTAATGAGCGATTTAACAACACAGCGATGCCCAATCGAATCAAACTGCTACTGTCTGCCGGGGCCCTAATCCTGGCTCGCTCCTCTCTGGTTTTAGGAGACTCCCGTCCAGCTCCTGCGTCACACATTCCTCCCTCAGCCGTCGTCCTTTCTCATCTACACCAGCTTGTCCCAACAGCTTAGCATGAGCAATAATCCAGATGTGGATTGCCCTTAGCGACGCCACACAGGGATGAGAAACTCATCGATTTTAGCTTCTTCTGTCATATGATGCATTTCTTTATATAGTTCAGCGGTCCCCAACCACTGGTCCGCGGACCGGTACTGGGCCGCACAGAAAGAATAAAACTTTTTTTTTGTTTTGCCTTTATTAGATAGGACAGTTGACAGAGAGACATTTAAGTGGGGGAGCAGAATGGGGGTAGGGGCTGCAGCAAAGGGCCATGAGCGGGATTCGAACCCACGGCCGCTGCATCGGGGACTACAGCCCCTGAACATGATTCAACCAGGTGAGCTAAAGCAGCGGCCCAGGAAGAATAAAACATTTTACTGGTTTATTTTTATTCCCGGCGTAGTCTGCAGGGTGTTTTATTTTGAAAAGTGACCAGCTCGTCTTCCCGTCACTTCCTTCTGTGCTTGTTTCTCTGTTTAGTTAAACGAAGCCGTCAGACTAACCGCCGCCGAAATGAATAAAAAAAGCAAAGGAGAGCAGAGACTCGATACTGAGACAGAAGAAAAAGTAAAGACATATTTAGCAATTTGTTTATGAAACACTTTAATAGAATAAAACACTTGAATTTTCTTATGTGTCGATGACCGGTCCATAGAAAAACTTCTTGCTTAAAACTGGTCCGTGGTGCAAAAAAGGTTGGAGGCCGCTGGTTCAGATCACATACGTTGCTGCTTTTAAACCAACTCTTCAGACTTTGTGGTGCTTTTGTTCGGTTCTGTGAAAACACCTGATTAACCTCTTAAGACCTGGTGAGCAGCAGGACAGGATGGAGGATACATCTGTGTAGATCCACAGTCATCCAAGTCACAGTAAATGTAGGAACTTCAGTAGAGGACGACTGGACTTCTTGTTTTTAAAGACTATATTTTGGGTTATATTAAGACAGTAGTTAATTTTTAAAAAATTGTTTTTATTTTTATCATTTTATTTTTATTTTTTATTTTATTTAATTTTATAGATTTTTTAAAAATATTTTTTTATAGAATTTTTTAAAAATACATTTTCATTTTCTTTATATTTTTTATTCTTATTTTTAGAAATAAAAAAGCATATCAAACAAGAGCTTTAACAACTGCACTGCAAATAATCTGGGACTTGCCAAGATTTAAAATCTTATTTTTAGACACGATAGATAATTTTTTAAAAGTTATTTACTCATTTTTAGTCCTTGATTTTACAGTACAATCTTAAATTGAGCATTAAAAATCTTATTTCAAGATTCCTTATCAAGTAAAATGTACTTTCTGCATGGACAGACAATTTCACTAGTTTGAAGTCCAGTGTGTAAATGGAGATTAAAACTTCCTTTTTGCACAATTAACATTTCTATATTTCAGCTTCTGCAGCAAACTAATTTAAACGCCATTAAACATCATCAATTGAATGAAAACTCTAAACACCACAGTTCAGTTTGTTCGACCTTCAGCTGAATCTGAGCTGAAGTTAAAGAGCTCCAACACGCTAAATCACCTGCATCGGCCCTTAAGCGCAAACAGGCGCTTAAACGCAGGATGTTGTGAAGTTACGCCGACCATCCAACTACTGGGTTGTGTACATATTTCTATCTTGAGCCACTACTTCACTCTTAACGACCGTCGGTGCACATCTCTCCCACTCAGGTGGCCAAAGCTGCAAATTCTCCACGTTAAACTTTGTCACGTTTACGGCACCAAAAACAAAAAAGTCAGCACATAAAACCCACATAGGACTTGTGATAGCTCTGTTCTTGTCCCTGAAACTGAGGATTGCTTCTTTTAGGGTACGACAGAAGATTTTGGAGTTAAATTAGGGAACGAGGAAGATGGTGGCGGCCTCCACAAAGCAATTGAGAGAGATTTGTAACTGCAGGTTGGCAAAGCTGCTTCTCAACTTATAACGCCAAAAGCAGCTTAATTATTAGGTCAAAGGAGAAAGAGTAGAGAGCTGCTGTGTGTGTGTGTGGTGGAGGGGGAAGGTTGTTGGGGTTGTTACAGGGTTCAACATGTCATTATCGCTGCATTTGTTTGGGGTCGTCATTGCAAGTACACAAAAAGGACCCTAATCCAGACCAGCATCCCCCCCCTCACTCCACCACCACCTCTGGTTTTTACACAATAAAACTAAATGTCTTATTCATTTCAAGCTTGTGTTTTTGTTGTTTATCCCTTCGGCATTTATATTATTTATAGGTTTTCTATGAATATTCCAGCACAAAGCGATGAAAGCCGTTTTAATATTAATGCAAATCTAACATAACTTCAAATTAAAACCCTTCATTCTGCTGTCAGTGTCACTTTTGCCAAACAAGCTCTGGTTTAATTGGAAAAACCTGCATTAAAAATATATACATAAAGCCTCAGAATAGGCTCCTCTTAGGCTGCTGTTGGATTTGCATCTGCAGTGGTGCAACTCGACAAAACTGCAAAAGCATCCTGATGTACAAATAAGTAAAAAAAACTTGTTTATGAATAATCTGCAAAAGCTACTGGACTGAAAAGCACATATTACCCACGACTAAATCAGAATCATTACATCCAAAGTCTAATGTAAAAGCTTCAAATGCAATCTGACAAGAAATCTCATTGCGTTTAATTATTTCATGCTGTATATACAAATACGCTAAACAGAGGATGACTATAGAGAGCTGTGATCTGCCCCTATGTGAGAAGTCGGCTCTGTTGTGCCTCGAGGGGGAAGACGCGAATCAACTAATTTATGGAGAAAAGTTAACGGTATTTCCATATGTTCCCCGTGTTTAAACTACGCCCCAGTTCATGCTACGCAGCAAACATCTGCACCGACTTCTCTGTGCGGTAATAATCTCGTTACGTTTGCTCATAACTGAATCTTTAATGTCTTCTGTTGCACTCGGCGGCTCCGCAGAAGTCCATCAGAGGGGCACGGAGAGTCATACCAATTTACTGCCAGAGTCTGTAACCGACGCCCGAGCGCTCGAAAACAAAACAACAAGAGATGGATATTTATGTTTGTATTCCTTCCTGAGATCTCCGGTTGGAAGCTCAGAATCATTTTAATCTCTGATGCCGTTTTCGCTCCTCTTTTTTTTTTTTTTTTCCCGGCTCCTGGTTCTCACCCACCCTCCCCTAAGTTTACCCAATATCCCCTCGGTTCAGCGGCAGGGCACTGGGTCACGGCACTGGCTTGATTTTCACACTGTTCCCTCTACTGAACGCCACATCAAGTTAATCAGGGTTAACAATTGCGGCGGTGCCTTGCTGAGCGGGGCTTAGCGTGGCCCGGCTCTGGTGATACAGATGGGCTGGTAATCTCTCTCTACTGAGAGCAGAGGGGACGCATGAGGGCGGAGGTAGAAGGGTGGAGAGGGGGGCAGTTGTGGTCAGAGGACAATTAAATAGCAGCACAGGACTCGGGGGAAAAGTTTGAGATAAAAATGTGGGGCGATTTTGAGACAGTTTCTTGAAGGAATTAAATCCTAAAAGATGATAACCTTTGAAATGATGTAAGCCAGCTTTCTATAATTTAATTGCTCCAACTTTATCCTGTCTTATTCATTTCTGGGCCTCAGAAAAATACCTTTACAGCTCTGTTCAGTGTCTCCCCTCAACAAATTAGCTCATTTATTTGCCTCCAGAGCAGCCCCGTCTTAAAAAAAAACACTAAATCTACAATTAAAATGTGTACGCAGGGACTCCAGATTTAATGACATGCATCATAGAAACAGAACAGCGCCGCATCGCCGAGGTGGAATCAGCATTCAATCCCGGACTTCCACGAACACTTCCTGAATCAAAGATTCCGCAGAAGGTGTAAAACGTACGTATCCGCAGGTCAGGATTAGTGCGATGCCAAAGGTCAAGCAGACGGCAGGAATGACAAATCCACAGTAAGTGTATGATGTTTTAGGATCAAAGAGAGGGCAGAGGAGGTTGTTGGAATAAAAAACTTTCCAGCGCTGACTGAAGCGTGACCCATTTGGCAAGACAGAACTCTGTGCAATAGCAGCTGGCTAACTTGCACAACACACCCCTGGGTGCCCCGGCTATAGGCTGTTTTAATTATTCGTTCAGTTAGAAGAGGCATTACACAACTTTCCTGATAGGACCAATGAAGACTAAAAAACACCCCTGAGCTCAGTCTTCTGTAAGAGTTTATTTTCTTACAGCAAGCGCAGCCTCTTCGCACGACCTTTTAAACTAGAAAGAAAAAACTAGGGTAAAGTCGAACTTTTGCACGAGAGCATCTTGGATTTAACTCTTTCTTGCGGCACCTCCATCACTCCGCTTTCACCATTTCTTTTCCCCCCACATAAGCGTTTGCACCTCGACACATGTTTTATTAACACAGGATCCGAGTGCCGTCCCTGCAGGGACACTCAGAGACTTTCACAGGTTTCTGTCGCTGCCACCATTTTGATTTGACTTTAACAGGTTTTTTTTTTTTGTGTGTGTCTTTGCACGAACATTAGAAATCCGTGACACTAGTGCACACGCTAAATATTTAATGCACCTGGCAGCTCAAATGGCCAAGTTTGACTTCTCTCCATTTATTACCCGTCTCAACAGAAAAGTCACGCCGAATGTGTTACTCTTGAAACACCGAGCGTCGTAAAGTGCACGTGAAAGGATAAGAAAGAGGAGATGTGTCGGGGAAAAACGGTAGCCGCGTGTTAAATATGGATGTTAGGTTAAGCTGCAAAGTCCCACAGAGTCGCTCCAGCATCCCGGGCCAGTGTGCGAGGGGTCAATCGGTGATCCGTCCTAGAAAACGAGATTGACAAAATAAAAAAAAACAACAACATTAAAGTCCTACTAAACTCCCGTTGGCCTCGTTGCCCTATCGAGCCGAGGGAAAAGCAGAGTTCACCCAAAGTTCACGTCCGTCATCGTGGCTGAATTTGGTTGCGCGTCTCTGATTGGTGCGGAAAAAGGGAGGAGCCATTTTTGCCAAATTTATCCCGACAATTGTTGATATGACACATGACGTGTTCTACACTTCTGACCCTGATACGCGGGGTCGCTGTTCGGTCAGACCGGCGCTGCAGGCCCGCTGTGTGTGATGGGTGAGGGGACCGAGTCGAGGGGGAAAAAAAAAAAAAAAAAAAAGAAGCAGCAAAAACCCAAAATATCTCTGTTACCGACGCTGTGTCGTAACATTCGCGAGCCGGCCCCGCCCCCGCTGCAAAACGGGTTCAACTGAAGTTCACGGCGGAGGCCACGCCCCCTCGCCAACGCGTCACCGGGCAGACGATGTGTCGTCATCAGCGGGAAACGGCTACGACGTCGGTTCTGGTTGGGTCACAGCGACCCCCAGCGGGGCAGAATCCACTCAGTATGAGCCTTAAAAAAATGATCTGACCTGGTCTGGAATGTATCAGAGGAAAAAAAAAAGGCTGTTGGTTGATGTAACGGAATCTCGTTATTGGCGAGACGTTCGTTTATACATACAAGTCATTACGAAGTATCATCAGCAGCTAAAGGCTGACGGTTTTTATGAACTGCCGCATTTTATTTGGAAAATCTGGCTGTGAGACAAAATCTGTGCTAAAATATAGAATTTAAATTTTTTTACATGTTGCACATTTTATGGTATAATACTCCTAATATGGCGACAAAAGGGGAAAAAATACATTTAAATTAATGAAGGAAAACATTAACAACATTTTAACTGAATTTTTATGTTCTTTAAATGTCCTTTAATTTAAATTTAATTTTATTTATATAACTCTACTTTGCCAGTTGATTGTCCCAAATTTTACATTTCAATTTTGGACTATAATTTCAATATTATTACAATATTACTATTCGATATTTTATTTAAACAACATTAATATGAGATTGCTCATAATGTGTCAGTGGTAAAATCACTATTCGTCTGTGCATTAAATGTTGTGGCAAGTAAAGCTTTAAGTTTTAAGATGTTATCCAAGATTTGGTTCTTTTTATTTTTATTTTTTTATGCAAAACAAAATTAATTAAAATGGTAAATTCTAACTGATTGGTGTTGTTATTATTATTATCATTATATTTGAATGGCAGTAATATTTTCCACATTAGTACAGGATGTAGGATTTTATGTGATGACTGAATAAACTCCAGAAAGCCTTTTTTAAATTAGATAATTGTTTACTCACAAAATTACATTTACAAAAAACTTAAATGACGAATTAAATTAATTTAAAGCATTTAAATATTATTTATGCATTTTTAACCTCATTCCACAATAATGTCTAACATTACTGCATCGAACGGTTAAAGGAATATTTTTCTTCTTATAGAGTTTATTTTATTTTTTTAACAGGACTTTAAGCTTATAGTTACCACCAGTATTTCCCTAAAAACCATTGTTATTAGTTGGCTTTAAATACATTGGTAATAAATGTTTCAGAGGTCGGTTGATTTGTTTCAGTTGGTCGGCCTCCAATGTGATAAACATGCCCACTGCTGAAAAGCATGAAATCTAATAAACATTCAATTTTACCATATATTTTAATTATAAATGAGCATTATTGCAGCAGTACTTTTTGCTTTGGTCCCATCATTGCTGTGCACACACACACTTACACACACACTCCAGTTGCTTTCTGAGAGAACAATGAAACACAAGCCAATGAGGTAAAGAGGAAGTTTATGTCTTTTATGTTTAGACACAAAAAAATACAAAATAAGTTCATGTAAAAGTTTGGTTCTCAAAAAATATGCAATAAATAAATGCAGAATAAATAAGTTGATGTTTTGGGTTTTGGCTGTTTAACGGGATAAAACCTGAACAAATACCAAAAACATACAACACAGTCTAAACCCAGTAGTTAAAAAGAAAGAAAGAAAAAAGTTAAATATGTTTTTTTTGTTTGTTTGTTTTAAATTCTGAGATTAATTTCAGCACTGCCTTCTGAAACAACTACGACTTTTTGTGCACCACAGCTGATTTTCCCCAGATGTATTTGACTGGACTCAGTAGCACCGAGGCCCACGGACTTCAGAACAAAGACTAAGAGCGCCCACCGGTGTTGGAAACATGCATTACATTTTAAATTAAAAAGGTCACTGCCCTTTCCAAAGCAGAAAAACATTCATCATTCACCGGCCTGAACACGAGATGAATCAGAACGTTCACCTCGACTTCAGGTTTGTCACATGTCTGCATAGTTTCACTGAATTTTAAGATCTGTAGAGTTCATTTGCATAACCGTCGCACTAAAAACAACCCAGTATATGTGATTCCTTGAGAACTTTATTGCTGACATGAATATGCTGTTGTAACTGCATTTTCAGTGCTTCAGTACAACAAACTCACATTTCAATGTTGTTTTTGACGCCACACACTGACTCAACAGCAGAGACGACATTCATTTACAAAGTTCATAATTTAATATTTAGATGGATAAATATGACTTGCAAAGAAAGTGAAACATACGATCTTTGCAAATATTTCTCTTTGTTCGGGGAGAAAATTCATTAAATCAGATGTAGACGAAATGAAAGTGAATAAAGAGGTGGATCGAAAGGTCGTTTCAAACCTTTTGATACAAATCAAAGTTTTGGTCAAACATTTGACTTTAGAGAACAAAGAATCTGTGAAAAACAACCCTTCCAGACAAAAAGATTTGTATCAGCCCAGTTCTAAACACTTGACGTGTCGGTGTCAAGGCTAAGCATCTCGTGTTTTTCTCCCAAAGCAGAAGGAAAGAAGTGAGTTAAATCCACAACCACGTAGCATGTTCAGGGATTTAATAGTTTTATGCTGCATGTGCTGAAACACAGGCAGAAGGTGCAATGAACCTTCAGGGAACATTTTTCATCCGACGCTTGGACATGTGTTGTCAGCAGGATTCTATATTTCCATAGGAAATACATCGTACACACTCTATCAGTCCTTTGACCAACCTCTGACGGGTCCAGGCTGTTAGTGTGCCTTTATCACCCTGTAGGCTGCTGATCCCACTGCAGACAGCCAGACTCTGGACGGGCTGGACGAGGGAGCTCCCGCTGTGGGGAAGTAAGAGAAGGAAGAGGGTCATGTGCAGTCGTCCTTAAATGTATTCATACCCTCCCATTAAGGAAGGAAACAAACAGCTGTCACTGAAATAAGGTGACAAAAGTAATAAGTAATAAAAACGTAGTGAAGATCATGACACTGCTTTTGAATTGTGGTTCAACAGAAATATATTTTGATTTTGGCCACTGCTCATCAGCAAAGTGCTTTAATTTGTCTGGGACAGTTTTTTTTTCCCAACTATTATTTTCAACCACAATTCCAAAGCAATGTCTTATTTCACTGAATTATAATTTAGCAAATTTTAATTTATTGCTACTTTTTTCATTTTCTAGTCATTTGAGTGACTGTTGTGAATTTTGCCTTTTATTTAATGGAAGAGTCTGAATACACTTGAGGACGACTGCACCTTCTAGATCAGTGGTTCAGATCCCCAAGACCCCCAAGATAACAAAAGTTGGTGTTGTGACACCTCAATTTGATTTTTTTAATATATCATGAGTAATAACTTTGTTGTTCATGCATTAATGCGGTAAAAATTAATGTGTTAATTCCACAGATTAATCTCTTTACATTAACACGTTCATTTTATTCTAAATGAATGAATTGAATTTATTTCGAACAAATGAAAGGGAAAAAAAACAAAGGAGAATAATTTTAAAAAGAGCAAAAAAAGAATAATAATATCACATAATCAAATCATAATATTAACAAGTTCGACACTTTTAATTTTGACAGCCTTAATACAAATTTATTTGGTAAGTGTAGGCTTTATTTTATTTTAATTTATTTTATAATGATCTAGCGACCCCCTGAAATGATCTTGGGACCCCCATAGGGGTCCCAACCCCCAGTTTGAGAACCACTGTTCTAGATCACAGGATTGAAAGCTAGTAAACTGAAAGCTGCCAAAAAACAATAATAATAATGTCCATAAATTAGTGATTGGACATTAATTCAATATTTTGAAAATAATTAAGTGCAAAAAAAAAAACATTATTCAATTTATTATGAACATTTATGTCACGGCAGCAGTTAAGATGGTCAACCTGTGCTACATACATTATGTTTGTTATATAAATAAATCCATACTGTACCTTCCGCGATCACTCATCCTCTGTCGTCAGCCCGCAGCTCTGATCACAGTTTTCTGAATTGTCCGTTTCTTCCTCTACAGCAGGTTCCAGCAGCCGGTTGTACGAGAAGGCCACCATCAGCTGTTTAGACGCACATACAGTTTGATCAGTGTTAATATGACATGTGACGTGCTCTGAAAGGCAAGCCAAACAAATGTCTTTTATACATGTTTCTCCTGATTTTCTGGCAGCTTAATAAGAGCTTTATCTCTTCTCTCAGGGATGTGAAACTGAAAACAGCCACACATGGAAAAATCAACATAAAGAAATTGTTTATCCAAGAAAAAAAAACATGTAAAAGTCAAACCAAACTGCCTGACGGCTGTAGCATTGGTGACCTATTTTTCCATCAAATATATTTTAAGGACAAAGCTGCAATTCGTTTAGCGGAAAAGTAGGAAAATAGGGCAATGTGCTATTCTTTACACAGTTGCTGAGTGAATCCTGAACGTGGAGCGTAGTAATATTTCTCAAACATTTCTGAACGTGCGACGTTTGATGCCACGAGCGCCGACGCCCGACTTCAGAGCAAAGAAAAGAACTGAACAGAGAGGGTAGACTCCTTTTCACCTGTTTGGAAGTGCACACCCCGAGTCTTTTGAGTCTGAGGCGCACACCCAGGCTTTGTTTCCTCCTTTTGTCAGCGTTAGTGGAAACACTCGGTCGCTGTGCTCTGGTTTGCCCACGCTTCATTACAAGCATTACAAACATTTTGTTGTGCTTGTTTGTTCCCTAATCCAAAAGGAGCTGCTGGCAATAGATGTCAACTTGCATCTCCTTCTCCTAACTTTCAGCCCTTTTCCTGTGGTTTGTTTGTTTCGGATTTTTCCAATTAGATTCCTGATGTTTCCCAAAAAAAAACAAAAACACTTTGCAATTTTCCTTGGAACAGAAATGAGACGCACATTTCCACAAATTATGGGGCACCCACTTTAACCACTCCCGAGCAATGAGGGCAGATAAAAGGGCGAGTGCTATTTTTATCCATATAATGCAGAAAGGGTTGGGCGAAAAGAAAAGAGGGTGCGCTAAAAAAAAAAAAAACATTGTGTGCTCAGCAAGTCACATTACTCATACCTAATGAATTAAAATCAGTATCCTAGAGAGAAGAAAGTAGAGAAGGTA
>NW_007578488.1:261198-270299 GCF_000690725.1 Stegastes partitus
TAGAATGAGTAAACAAAACAAAAGTCATTCATTTTCATATTTTCATTGATTTGATTCACTTGAATAGCTACAGGACTGGGCATTGTCCTCGTAGTTCCACTCAGACTTGATTGAATTTGGACACAATAAAAGCCTTCAAGTGGTTGAGTAAACAACAAGGGTCCTTCACTCAACCACAGATATGAAAAAAATGTCCATTTCTAGTTCATTTCTGCCTACCGTTAGTATTATGAGCAGCGCCATCATCACCCCCATCATGATATACATGTTCTGGGTAAGACCGCCGGCCCACAGAGGGCCCAGGATGGTGGCCAGGCCTCCCACTGAGCGTCGAACTCCCTGACTGAAACCTGCAACGCACAAAACGCCACAGGGTACAAGACTAAAATTAGCACTGTGTGTCAGTGGCAATGAATTAAACGTTTCTCATGAAAAACCACGGAAAAGTTGTGAGCCATCTACAGCAATCATCCAACGTGTAATGCCTCACACGGCCACTAGGTGAAGCTGTTTCTCACCTTGTGTTCTCTCAGAAGTAACTTTGGAGAAGAGTGAAACCTGGGCCACGGCTACAAACGGCAAACCCACAACCTGCAGAAATATTCCAATGATGAACTCTGTCAGTTGCCACGGATATCCACCTACAGAACACACAACAAGAGAAAAACAACAACACAAACAACACTGTTAACCTCCTTCATGGAACAGGGGCGGAAGTCACTCTACCACATTTTTGTAAATAATCCACTTCTCGAGCTTTAACCTGTGGGTGGAGTTCTTTCTGTGTTCACTGTTCTTGAAGATCTGGTTTTACGAGAACAAAAGAGCTGTTAAAAGTTGAGACTAACCTAGCGGGTTCGCCACAAAGATGAGGCACCAAATGCAGGAGATGTTGCCAATGGTCAGACCGATGACAAGAACCACCCGCTCCGCTACGTGACGGCTGAGCCAGCGCACAAACATGAAGCCGGAGATCACCACCACGCCGGCCAGACAGTACATCACACTGTTCTCCAGCTCGCCGAAGTTGAAATACTTCTGGGTGAGCGGGGTGACCATGGTCTGAGGAGAGAATGGTTGGAAATGTAGCATGAAAACCAAATGAGTAAAACTGTCTGCTAGTGGGAAATACAGTGCCTATAAAAGTATTCAACCCCCTGAAAATCACATCTCCCAAGTCACAGTTGTCTCGCACACTGCTTCAGGTTGTTCTCAGAGATCTACCTTCACTTTGTTGCATTCATTCTACCCTCTACCTTTACAAAGCCTTCCAGGGCCTGCAGCCAAGAAGGATGCTGCCACCACCATGCTTCAAGGTGGGCATGGTGTGTTGGTGATAGTCTGATGTCCAAAAACCTTCATTTTGGTCTCATCATACCAAAGAATCTTCTTCTAGTTGACTTCAGAGTGTCCCACATGCCTTCTGGTGAGTCCAGATTTAATACAAGCTTTTTTCAGCAGTGGCTTTCTCTCCCACATAAACTAAAACTGGTAAGAAACAAGTAATAGTTGCTGTATGCACAGTCTGTCCCATTTCAGCTTGTACCTCCTTCAGAGGAGTCATGGGTGTCTTGGTGGCCTCGATCACTAGATTCTTTCTACATCGTCACTCAGTTTTTTAAGACTGGCTCTTTTTCCATTTCTTAATTATGGTTTTAACCATAGGGCTGCAAGGTGGCACAGTTGGTAGCACTGTTGCCGGTTTGCGTCCCGGTGAGGACACCCGGGATCTTTCTGTGTGGAGTTTGCATGTTCTGCCCGTGCAGCGTGCACATTAGTTGTACCATAATGTTGGAACAGCCCTCTTTAGTGGCATCCTTATAGCACGCTGCAATAAGATTTTCTGGCATCTATTCTGGACCTCAGATGACCTGAGCTGCTTCTATAAAGTGCTGCGAACTTTTTCTGTGGAGTTTGCATGTTCATCTGTGAAGCACTTTGTGTTGCATTTCATTTGTATGTATTAAATGTATTAATTAACAGACATGACTTTGTAGAAATCTGCTTTCACTTTCACATGACAGTCCTTTTTGTATTTTTTTCCTGAAACAAGTCAAATTAAATTGACTATGATTCAATGATGAAAAGCAAAGAAAAGGGCAAACTTCCAAAAAGGGTGAACACTTTTTATAGGCAATCCCTGCTCCAGTATGGTTTCACTTGTTTCAGATGTATTTAGCAGCAACTGTAATTGATGTCTTAAAAACAGGTAAAGTAAGTGTTTTGTAGAGTCAACTCTAATTACAGAAACACAACTTGTTGTGTGCGTCTGTCTGTGTGCCTTTACCTCCAGCGCTGTCTGATTGAAGAGGGTGATGAACTGAGCAGCCAGCAGCACGACTACCTCTTCTCTCAGGAACTCTGACACAAAGAGAAAGACAGAGGGAAGCAAAAGTGGAACAGAGAGTCAGAGATCAGCAGTAAAGTGTAGAGAAAATTGGGGGAGAAAAAACAGCCAATATATAAACATCCACCATTTTTGCATCCATGTATTACACAAGGATACATGCATTCTTCCCAGTGCCACCTCGAATACAAAATTCTGGACCAATTTACCAGCATCTTTTTATGTTTTAGCCTACTTGATGCCATGTTTTTGGACTTTGCATGACAAAAAGACTTGTGGTACTTAGTTATAAAGTTTTACAGAATCCATTGGCTGCCTGGGATTGTAGGTAAATAAGAACAGCATGTATTTGAAGATGGTTTAGCGCTAATCAAAAGGTAAATTACAGATGGTTTGTAGTTAGGACAAATGGGTTCCATCCTTTAAGAAAAAAAAAAAAAAGAAGACATATTTAGCTAATTAAACTTGCAGGCAAGACAGCAAACCAAACACAGAAATTACAAGCTACCTACCTGCTGTCATGCTGGAAGCAAAGGCACGGGGCTGGTGGGCTTCTGGTGTCACAGGAGAGGGAGGTGGGGCGGTATGTTTCAGCACGCCATTGGAGACAGTGGATTTGTGGTTGCTGAGTGGGCTGGATGGTACCACTGAACCGTAGGACCCCATCATCTCCTGGGACGCCATCAGCGGCTTTTCCTCTTCGTCGCCCTCTTCCTCGTCTTCCTCAAGCCCCTCCTCGGTCTTCTCCTTGTCTCTGTTGTTATTCAACCTATTCTTGGCCTTCACATTCTCAATCGGTGGCAGATCCCAGAACATGAAGACCACCACCAGTTGAAGGAGAGCCCACAGCAGACACATGAACAGCTGCAAAGGGTGGATGATGAGTGTTAGAGCCTTTCTTTGGAGAGGCAAAGAATGTATGTCAAAGGTGAGACATCTTCTTAGCGTGCACGCTGACATATTTCCATCCTTACCCCTGGTGAAGTATATTTATTGACGAGGAAAGGACCCACGTGGAAGTCACACAGCCTCAAAAAGATGTTAAATGCCGGACCTGTTAGAAACACAAAGTTAAGTCTTGTCCAATTCTGCTACATAATGTGGCTAAAGAGCAGATAAAACTGAATTAAAACCGTTACGATTCATAGTAAATACACAAAAAAAGATCATCAGGCAGTTTTCATTATTTCCCATCAGATGAGCACTGACCAATCAGAAGGCCGGCTTGTCGACAGGCCATGACAGCAGCAAATACGGTTGCACGGTCCTCTGGGGCGGTGCATCTGGTTAGAGCGCCAAAGATGGATGAGCCGATACCTGCACCAATACCTGACGAAAGAGAACATTTAATGACGTGAAAATAAAACCTAGAGCTCTGAATCCTATTTAGACAGGATGCAAAATTATTATTTATATATACACCATTCTTTATCCTGTCCCTGGTAAATACAAGACCAGAAATAAAGCAACGTATTAACACAAGTCAAAGCTGAATTTCAAAACAGTGCTGATGAGTTAGAAGCTGAGGGTTTATTGGTGCTATAACAGCAACAGAGAGCTTAAAGGAATCAATGCAATCAAGCTAGTCAAGATTTTCGGTGGACGACTAGTTTAACCCTAAAATATTCTTTAAATCAGAAAAAAGTTGTTACAATGTAAAGATACCCAACAGCAGATAACTGAAGGGTTGCAATTCATAAACTTGTCCTTTCATATGCATGTACAAGTGTGCTCCTTGGTATGTCAAACATCCATCCATCCATTATCTATACACCTCACTAGGGTCATGGGGGGCTGGAGTCTATCCCAGCTGACTCAGGGTGAAGGCAGAGGACACCCTGGACAGGTCGCAGGGCAGAGGTTCTCAACTGGTCTCACGCTGGGACCCACATTTTCCCATGGTCATTAAGTCGCAACCCACTTTTTTTAGAATTCAATATTCAATATATTTTCCTGTGCAACATGCATTTCAGAGCATATAACCATGCATAGTAACTGGACCATGACAACTGCATGTACAAAACTGCACAAAATAAACATCAAAACTACTTGAAAATAAAGTTTTGGCCTAATCCGGTCATTTGTTGAAGTTAATAAGACAGCTGGGCACGTGCTCTACTCTTGATTAGAGTTTCAAAGTTTGGGGTGACAGTAGACAGAGCTGCTCTCAGATCATGCTCAGTGTCCAACCTGTTTCCCTGTTTCTTTTTATTTGGAGATCAAAATTGATATCTCGATTCCAGCACAGCGAACAAATAGTTGGTTATTTGGCTATTCGGGTTCAGACCTAGTACGAAAATCCACATTTTAAATACAAGGGTCATATTTGCGCTTTGCCATCTTGCATCCCAACATCAACACAAACTTAAAATGAACGTCAAACAAACTATGGTTACCATGCCTGTCAAAAATAAAAGTTTTTTCGAAAATAAAAAAAGTCCAACCTGAGACACACATATATTATTTATTCTTGACCAGCTGTCCGCGACCCACTTTTGGGTTGCAACCCACGAGTTGAGAATCACTGTCGTAGGGGCTACACTTAGAAACAGACAACCAAGCACACATTCACACCTACGGACAATTTAAAATCACCATTAACATGTTTTTGGACTGTGGGAGGAAGCCGGAGAACCCGGAGAGAACCCACGCTGCACGGGGAGAACATGCAAACTCCACACAAAAAGATCCCAGGCGTCCTAACTGGGACACGAATCAGGGATCTTCTTGCTGCGAGGCGACGTTGCTAACCACCACGCCACCTTGGAGCCTGGTATTTCAAACATGTTCTTGAAATTCACAAAATGATGATCAGCTCCAGAATGACTTTATATAGACTCACCTGCTACCAATCTGCTTGACAGTAGCAGCCACTTGGAGTAGCCCATGAAGTACATTAAATTACCTGTAGGGTCAAAATAGAGGTAACATATAAGGTGTCAATGGTCATATACATAACATTCAAAAAGAAATCTCAAATGCTGTTTTTGTTTTTGTCAAGAGAAGTCAAGTTACTCAATACAATTGGGGTTCAAACTCATAGGAGTCCTATTTGTAGGAACCAGTATTGGGTAGGAGAAGACACTCGTGGACTCACCGACTATTTCAAAAACGTTGCCAAACAGGATAATCTTCTTTATAGCTCGCGTCCTGTCAGACCAGTGGCCAAACAGTGGTCCTGACAGCAGGCCGCTCAGACTGAACGCTGACAGGGTCAAACCCAGGAAATACGGTTCCGCATCTAGGGTCTGCAAGTACCTCCATATCGTGGGTAAAATCACGGCTGGGGAGAAAGAAGTGAGGAGGGTTCATTATTCTTCTAGTGCCTTTTCTGAAATAGTGCTGCCCTTCTGTAAGTGCTTGGACAGTTCAACGTCATCGTCAAACCACATTCGAAACAAAACGTGCTGTAAATGAAACACTACAACACTACAGCGACTATATGAACTGTCACCTTGACAGATGCATTGTTAATACCTGGATATAGTCCTGGGTAAATACAACAAACTTGCATCTCCACCTTGATTACGCAACAAACATAGTGTGGCGATCATCTATTGTAAGCAAGTTGCTTGTGCACCATTCAACCCATTGATGGTGAATCATCTGTTCTTTATCAAACCAAAAAGAATAAAGCTGTAGAAACAAACTAAGATAGGAGTTTAACTGCTGTCACCGTGTTGTAATTCGAGATGCAACTTAAATCCTATCGTTTACGCAAAGTTGTGTGAATCCAGTTTAACTTTGGCTGCGGTGGTTCTCCCGGTCAGTGGTTCCAGCTTTGTTAGACACAGGATAGTGCTGACTAAATACAATCCAAATTCAATAACTTGGTCAGATGACACACAATGAAGCATACTCTCAGGGAATTCCAGAGGAAAGGATTGCTGAGATTCTCATGTCATGTTGGGCAATCCTGATGGAAGTAGTTGTGTGTGGCAGTGATAAAACTAGAAAACTAAATGTCTTTGTCACAGCTTTTAAGACACTGAAAAGTAAAACCACCACAGTACAAGCACGGATTGTAACCTAATGTAATTAATACCATCTTTTTGAATCCCACTGGCAGCGCATGGGAGACGTTTGGTGAGTTGTGGGTTAGTGATGTTGTTCTGTAGTAGTTTAGCTTCAAACGTTACACAGATTAGTGTCAAACCGGCAGTAAACTAATGTTGGATCCCCTACAGAACAAATCATCTACATTTATCTCTTCAGGATTGTTTGCTGCATTTCACTGCAGCACAGTTAGTGATCAGTGTTAAGAACACATTGCTAATTCAGATATAATTGGAATCATTGGCTAAGTTGCATTATGCCTCAAGAGCTTAATAATTTGTCATCCATCCTTGTTTCAGTTAAACATTAAACCAACTATAGCATGACTCAGGTCTGCACGGTGAGGTCGTTTGGAGGTTCAATAACCCCAGAAAGAGTTTCACAAATTCCACCAGACGTCTTTTTGAGCATCTATTTAACTTTTCAATCAATACAACAACAAAAGTTCCATAGATACTCAAAGTCCAGGTGGAGATGACTGAGGCAAATTAAACATAAGGGGACCAAACGTCCTGTTTTCCCAGGACACGTCCCGTTTTCACATCCTGTCCTGGTTGTTTTTTTATGAAGTGATGAAAATGTCCTGGTTTTCACTGTGTTTCACTGAATTCTATTTGTGCAATACAACTCCAAATACAACTCTTAATGTTATTTATTAAGCAGCAAAAAACTTCTGGGAAACATCAGCTCTACAGCAAAATATAGATGATGAGCAAACAAGGAGGATGAGGAAGAAAAACAGGATTGGATTTCTAATATGGCAGAGGTGTTCTTTAGGTTTTTTTTCCTAATACAGAAGAGACATTATTTCTATCGTTATTTTTGAAACTTGTCATAATAAAACGTGTTGAGTACCCTCCAAGAAGCCTATCTGAATTTGTGTCTTTGGTTATAGATAGTATTTAATAATATAACAACTTTCTATCCATACAGAGGAGGCGTACTTTACTGAAATTATAAGACATCTCTGAGTAAACTTCAGAGTATCATTTCTTTGCCGGGCTGAGTGTCCTGCTTTAAATTGAATTCTATTTGTGCAACACAACTCCAAAGACAACTCTTGCAAACACTTTCCGGCTTATTTGTTAAGCTGCTGGGAAAGATCAGCTCTACAGCAAAACACCACCCAGGAATGTGTGAGATAGTTTATCACGTTGCTCATACTTGCAATGAATTATAGTTTTTTTTTTTTAAAGTAAGGACTGAACTGGTCACTTGAAAGAATCCCACAATATGAATTTTTACCAATGTTGTCTGTGATCCTGCCTGGACGACAACATCAACAGCACTAAGAGAGAATCAGTGGGATTTGACACTGAGTTCTGGAACCATTCTGCATTTTATTATTTCTTATGAATTAGCTTCAGTTTGACGTATCTTTCTGGTGATTTTGCTGTTATTTTATGATGCCGGGATGCAGAGACGAGGCGTGGGAGGGTGTATGGGACGCAACAGCAGACAAAAAACATTTGCATTTGAAGCTTTAGACAACAAGGAGGAAGAAAGACAGGATGAAGAGGAAAACGAGGATGAAGAAGGAAACTAAGGATATAGATATTTTTTGTAAGTTTTGTAGGTTGGATTGCTGATACAGGAGGGGTATTTTTATTTTTTTCCAATACAGAAGAGACATTTTTGAAACTTGTCATGATAAAACTTGTTGATAACCTCTAAGAATCTGTGTCAGCGGTTATGTAGATAGTATCTGGTAATGTCACAACTTTCTATCCATACAGAGGAGACGTACTTTAAATAAGGCATCTTTTGTCCTGGATCATCATCAAAACATGGTCACCCTATTAAACGTAGTTTTGTTTGTTTTCTATCAGGATGAGGGGCTTCACAGGAGGAATCCAGCCTGGGTCACATTTAATTTCTTCTTTCCCACATGTCCATGCAATTGTCTCATTCAGAAGAAACAGAAAATACAAGAAAGCTCCAACGTGTGTGAACTTGTTAAGGTGTGTGTGCAGATCTCAGCAGCTCACCTCCAAAGGTAAACCTCACCACCTGACTTTAAAATTAAAAACACGGATGCGCACTTATGAATGATCACTACAACAGCCAGGAAACATCCTTAAGGAGCGGTTTATTCATCTACTAATAGTTTCTATGTGATCTTACCGTATTCCACTCCGCTCAGAAGGAAAATCAGTCCCGTCGTGACGTACGTCAACTTCTTTCTCCGTCGGTTATCCATCTTTTTTTTTGTTTGTTTGTTTGGCTGCTGTAATCTTTCTATACTTTGACCACGTTCATGCTTCACAACACATTCTGGCTGGAAATCAACGTAATGCTGAGTGCGCCGCCTCCAATTAAAGCCGCCAGCAGGGACATGAGCAGGACAGGCAGCGAGCGGCTGGGAAAAAATAAATAAATTAAAAAAAAAAAAAAGAAAAAAGAAAAAGGCTTAAATAATAAAACGATGCATGTTATTCCACGAGTCTTAACAGTGAGAATTAAACTCGGGAAGCCCAGCCGCTCAGCTCTCTGTGGAGGTGAAACCAAACAGTCCGTACACAGTGTGCTGCTGCTGCTGCGCCATTTAAAGCCGGAATACATCACTTCCGCTGGTCTGTACACACACACACACACACAGACACAGGTTCAGCCTCTTAAACAGCCCTCTCTCTCTCACACACACACACACACACAGGGTTCACAATAGACTTTTCATGTAATTCATTCAGAATAATTT
>NW_007578488.1:272023-326072 GCF_000690725.1 Stegastes partitus
TTAAGCGTTGTACAGCTACAAGCTTATCTGGAGCATCACTACAGTCAAGAGCATGTAAGGCTTTCCAAACACACACCAGGAGTGTGTTAGTCATCGGTAGTGTTCTTCTCTATCCTGTGACATCCATTACCGCTGACACAGAGAATCCTGTTTTCTGCACAAACGCAGCCTCTTTGCCCTTAATTCAATTTTCTGTCCCGAGTGTCCACATTTCAGTTCGCTGGCATCTAAAAGTCTAAAAATCTAAAAGCTAAGGTTAGAGTTAGCTAATGTATGCTGTGGAACTTTAGAAAAACAAGATTTTTAAAAAAAGAGGAAGAGGTTAAGGCCAAACAAGGTTACAGCTAATTTAATAGCTACACATGTAAACATCAAGCAGCACTTTGCATGAGCTCGTGTTCCAATTATTCCAAACCTATCATCCTCACTGTTCACTGGAACTGTAATTAGACACCTGAGACCAAAACACTGTCCTGCGAGCTTCACGGCCCAATTAACACCAGCTTCTTTATAAAACCTTATCTGGCCCATAGCACACAGCTTTCTTGTGTAATAATGTTAAACAGATTCCCCATTCTTGCTCATAGCAGATACTGTCCAATAAAACCTAATTTGGCATGTTTGGAAGCTCAGCGAGGCAGCGGTCGAGGTATATGTTCAGAAGAAATCCTCGAAAGAAGAAACACGCCAAAACAAAACCTTATCAAAGCATGATCCAAGGTGACCATCGAGGCATCGTTTTGTATAAAAGAAATCTTTATTTACAGTCTGTCGGCAGATGGAAGTTGCAGCAGTTCTTATGTGTCACAGTCCTTAGTCCGTCTCCTTAGAGAAACCATTTCAAATCAATGAGTATAAAACACAAAATATCTTGTCTACAGAATCCACGTATTCTTGTCTATGTGCTCCCTGCTTGGGAAGTTCAATGTTTTTTTTTAGCACCCTGCTCAGTACGACTTTAAGTCTGTGGCAGTAATAGAAACCGGGTGGGTGAGTGTGCAGGGTTGGTTTCAGAAGGCCAGCTTCTTCATGAGGAGGTAGACCCTGGAGTCCACCTCAAAGCCGTGAAGGTTGTTGGCGTCTCCCTGCAGCCTCATGAGGAGGCCTCCGTAAGACACATAGGCAGAGCTGAAAGAAGAAGCACACGTGTAATTGTTAACACTGTCAGTGACAGTCTGAAATAATCACCAAATGATAAAAAATGGCTTCTTATTTTCACGTGTATTCCCTCTTTAATGTTATGAACACAGATTTGTGCCAGCAGCTGATGTCTTTCCATTCGTGTAACACATGATGCATGTGAAGACAGTTCACTTACAGTCGTGTGGCAGCCTCTGTTGAAGTCTCATCACCCTCAATTTTGTAAACTTTTCCGTACATCACATAATCAAATTGGTCTGCTCTGTAAATTTGAATAAAGCGAAATGAGAGGACAAACATTAATATGCAAAAAAAGTAAATAAATAAAAAATACTGTTTCTCAGAATGGTGGTGGATCATTTAGTAAATACATCTAACAAATAGCAGTTGTTTGGAAGGTTATATGCACTTAACCCTTAAAGAACAATGTCTTACCTGGACGGCCGATCATCCTGAGGATTGTACTCTCCATCATCTGGTGTTCCATCTTCATATAAGGTGCTGGCAATGACCAGCCTGAACTTGTCACCTGAATGAAATGAAATAAAATTAAACTGGGTTTATTATCATTTTGCACTTTGGACACTTCAGCTTAGTGACGAGATTTTGACCGGCAGCTATTTATAAACAAGGTTTATTAATATCAAAGGTTGGTTTGGTTTGAAGATGACAGTAACATCACACAGCACATCCACATGGATTGGAAACAAAAGTTAAATGTTATGGGAGCCGAGTGAAAAACAACGACGCAACCATCTCACCTAAAAGTAGAACGATAGCTTTAACAAGTGAACATTTAATCTGATGAAATATTAAAAAATAGCTGATATGGTCACTTATTCTGGGCATACTGGGTACAAATCAGATTGCATTATGACAGCAATGATAAAAATTGTA
Organism: Stegastes partitus; assembly: GCF_000690725.1. Taxonomy (NCBI): domain Eukaryota; kingdom Metazoa; phylum Chordata; class Actinopteri; family Pomacentridae; genus Stegastes; species Stegastes partitus. The sequence goes on from NW_007578488.1 coordinate 274,061, forward strand.
TTTTCTTACCGAGATCAACAGGATAGATCTGGATGTTCACATCCAAGATGAGGTCCATCTTGAAAGACTCACTTTCACAGTGAAGGCGCGACACTGCAGCAAATAATTGAAATAAATAATTGAAATTAAGGGACATTAATTGAAAACAATGCAAGATAAACAACAAACAAATGTAAATAAAAATCTAAAGCACAAACAAAAGAAGAAAAACTAGCAACAACTAAGATGATTGAAACTGCACCAAATTGATCAATGACTGACCACAAGCAACGCTGGTATTAATTTGAAATCATGTCTTTGAAGAAATGAAAAATAAAGTGCAGTGATCACTCATCTTTTACTTTTGTTTAGACTCTCACAAATAAGAAATCCATCTGGGTGTTTAGCTTGACAGATGATGAGCTTGATCATCTTAAAGCAATGTCATATTTAAAAAAAGAAAAGAAAAAGAAAAAGAATAGGGTGACTGATGGCATTACCGGTACAGGAGTAGTGACCGGAAACAATTACAATATACATGAATTTTTCCAGTGGATGGTGTTTAAACTTTACACTTTTTTTAAACACTTATTTTATAATCACAGCTGACTTACCTCTGTCAAACTTTTTGCCATCTGGATCGATATCTTTTACATCAAAGATATCCTCAAACAAAATTCCAGCCATCTCTGTCCCAGTCTGTGAACTTGTACAGGAAGAAAAACAAAAGAATTGAAATGTTTGCTTGTCTAACAGTTGAACATTTTAGATCACTTTGTTCATATCCATGTATTTTGATAGAAAACAATATTACAACCAATTGGGATTTTCACTTAAACTGTTTTTGACCTGCAGTAAGCCACATAACTTAGTGAATGCTCTGTGCATCTTCAAACCACCCAGCACTAGTATGACAAGCCTGATAAGCATACCTGAATAAGAATTAGCCAAAGTCTTGTCACAGCATTAACACAACTTCTGCTGTCTCCTATTCATGCTAGCTGTTAGCTTTAGCATGTTTTCTACACAATTCCCCAAACTTACCTTCAGTAAGGCGGCGTTCTTATATTATACTGTAAACACCGTGAAGTCGGGGTCAGTCAGCTTCCCTCCGAGAGAACGACTACGTAACGTTTACGCTAAATTTCTTATTTGAGTAAAACTTCATTCATTATATTCTCAAACAGACTGTACCGCGCAGAAACAATGTGCTCAACCTTTGACACGAGAACTGCTTCCGGTTCAACATCCTGTACGGTCTGTGCAGAAAATGAACTCCTGTTTGGTGTTCAAAAACTATAATGGGCGGAATATTATTATCTATATCTAAAAAACAAACAAACAAACAAACAAAAAAAAAACAGTGTTGTGAAAAAGTACACCTTTATTTGTTGCTTCACAGTTGCCTGTATTTACGACATCTGCTTCCACTTTCCAGCCCTTATTTCACAGCCATTCGGTTGCTAGGTGTTTTTTTTTTAGCGTCCTGTCTGTGTACGGTTGCTAGCTAATGGCTAACTAACGGAGATAAAGTGTAATTAAAGACCACAGCCGATGCCGAAAATGGATTCTATGAGTTTTAGCTGCGGATGAACGCCTCGAAATGTTTGTAAAGCCTACATTCACCAAGTAAATGTTGCGAGAGTGAGGTAAGAATAATGTTGTTGTGCTCTCCTAACGTCAGAAAACGTTACCTGATTAGCTAGCTTGTCAGCTAATACTAACTCGCGTCATTTTCGCTTATATTGTTGTTGAAGTTGACTGGCGAAGATAATTATTGTCATAGCTTTAGAATGCCAGTGTCATTGCATTTAATTAGCCCATAAAACAGTAACCTGTATTGCAATTCTACATTACACTCAAGAAGTAACGAAACACTTTATTAATACTCAAATTGCAGAATTAATTGAACCCCAGTGTTCAAGTTTTTGGGGTTCCCATGTGACCATTTATTGTCTCATATGGTTTCCTATTCTTGCAGAATGCTCACAGGAAGTACAAACGCTACTGAATGAGAGCACAAGTCTTTGCTGTCAGAAGGTGTTTTGAAGATTTCAGGCACTCACATGAATTCGAGGGAGGCAGCCAAGATGGGGGACATCTTGGCAACTGAGGCGGACCTCCTTGGGATGATTAAAGAGGTAATATGCTCAAATTAAAGAGAGCAACAGTTGAATTCAATTAAAATCAAACAAAATGTGTAACTTTTCTCCAGTACCTTGTACCCGTGAGCTATGATATACCTGGATTTCCCCTAGGGGATTAATAAAATATCTATCTATCTATCTATCTATCTATCTATCTATCTATCTATCTATCTTTTTTTTGTAGTATCTCAAGTTTGAGGAGTTTGAAGACACTGTTCACAGTTTTGACAAGGACTGCCAAAGCAAAGGGAAGCTTGTCTCAAAGCCTCGAGGAAGTAACCTCAGAGACTCAAAGACTCGCGTTGTTCAGGTAAATGACTCAGTTCTGAAAATCTCATGTTCCTGCATGCAGATTGGCTGTTTATTTGTGAAGGTGGCAGCTGGGGATGGGCATTACTTGTGGTGAAAAGTGGGAAGGATATTTGCCCACATGATGGCAATTAACATGCAGCTGATACAACAACAACAAAAAAAAAGTTTTATGCTATAGCATTGTGAAACACATCAACTTGCGTTATGCTCCACTAATTCAGTAACCTACTTGGACTTTGAGTCAAGACTGGCAAATTCACTTGTTTTCAATTCATGTAAGCATTTAAAAAAAATAATAATAATCTGTTCGTAGAAATTATAAGGTATGTTACCAGTCATGCATTTGTTATTGTACAGCAGTTGTCATCGTGTGATATCCAAATACTGTGTAATGTTCATAAATAGTAGCCAGTTGTTGTGAATGACATCTTCCCAGAGTTCTTGTTTTTCCCCAGCTCACTCCTCTTTTAATGTGATTTTTTTTTTTTTTTTTTTTTAGAAAGACCTCCTTTGCTCTTTTGATGATGGAGACCACAAGGTGTTCTTTGAACTGTGGACAGAGAATATTCCCTCAGAAGTAAAAGACACAGATGCTGTGGCCCTGAGCTTGGAGTTCTACCTTCAAATTCACTTTACCATCTACCCACTGAGGAGGCACCCTAGTAGACAGGTATGTAGATCCGAGCTTTCTTTATTTAATATGTATTATTTTAATTATAGAAAAAAGAAGTATGTGCTGTTTTGCAAAGTGTCCACTAAGCTGCGCCACAGGCTTCATTTTGATTGACTGTCACTGACGTAGTTGTGCTACACAAGAAAACACTTCTAACCTCTGCAGCACTATAGCCCGTGCTTTTGTAAGCCACAGCAGTTTGAGTCAACACATTTCTATGTATATAAAGTTATTTTTTTCAAAAGTTGCAGATTTTTTTAGTTTGTAGTGGTGGTAGCAGGTCAAGAGACAATCATACAGCTGAGGAGAATTTGTGTTTTAAAACGATGCATTTAGCTCAACTGACAATTTGGTTTCATGAAATAAATAATTCCAAACCCCAATGTGCCTGCAGGACCGGGCTGAGTTTGAGGAGAGGATTTCCTACTTCAAGCAGTACCTGGAAACTCGGGGAGCAGCACTGAGCCAGACCACAGAGTTTTTGTCTTACTATGCTTTGCCGTTTGTTCCCAACCCCACCGTCCACCCCTCCTTCAAAGATCTTTTTCAGGTGCTCGGATAATTACAGAACGTTACTCTTGTTTTTGCCATCTAGTCAGTACATATTCAAAAGTACTACCATGTGTGACTGTGAGAATGAGCATAACCATGTTTTTTTTTTCTGACATACGTGGTGTGTATGTAGGATTCCTGGATACCACAGTTGAAGGATAAGCTGGAGCAGTTCCTGTCTGTGACACTGAAGCCGTCCAACACCCCGAGGCTGATGACCTTATATGTATCCTTTTACCATCCCTCGCTTAGGAGTCATTGCTGAGAAAATCATCAGCTTGTTCCTGTCTTGTTCTGATCTGAGTTACACCGAATAGTAAATCTAAATGTCACAGAAGTTATCTTTATTATCAATCACACAAACTTCTTTCACAGCTAAATAGCTTTAGTGTAAAAATAGCTTTTATCCATTAAATTGCTTTGAGTTCTTACATCCTCACTGCATTGGATATTTGGCAGTGAGATTGTACTAAATTGCCTCTGGTTAACTCTCTGTCAGCGTTTGGCAGCCCTCACAGGGGTGACTTACAAAACTGCCTGACAAAAAGTACAAATTATTTGGGTTCATCAGAGGAGACAAATGTCTTTAGAAGTTGGCTTAAAATAGTCTTTTTCCGTTTCCTTCGATAGCTGAGCTACACATTTGAAAAGCCTTTTTGTAGGTGACTACAGAGGTCATTGTTGATCAGACTGTTGCACAGACCTGGTTCTTTCATATGCCGCAAGCAAATCGCATGTGATTAGCTTTTTTAAATACCTATGTTTGAGCATGGCAGGACCTAATCTCACCCTAACTCCTTCAGGACAGAAGGACATTCATGAAACCAAACCCCATCACTACAGGCAAGAGGTCAAAGCACACGTAGCAACTGTTATCTGAAGGGTTAACAAAATGTGTCTTTACTGAACTAAACAAGCAAAGTTATCTAACATGTATAACCTTTAAATTTGCAAAGGGTTTAATGAGCAGCCCTTTCGGCAGCTCAAACCATTCCACATCAAAATTATCTGTTGGTCAAGTGGCCATACGTGGCTGTCCACATGACATAAGAGAGAGTCAACAGTCCTGCTGTATCCACGATAACACAATAGATGTAAGCTGTGTTTGCCAGCACAAGGGAGTTGGTCAATGGATCTTTTTTTGAAATGTATTGATACCTCCCTTTAAAACAAACAAGCATTAATTCTGTGCTAACACTTATATCAAATTATACAATGAGTAAATGCGAAACAAATAGCTGTGATGAATTTGTCCACTTACAAGCAGGATGTAAAACATTGTGTGTGTTTGTCTAGTATCCTGTTGACATATTATCTCCCTGTATTGTTTCATTGTGTGCATATAACTCTAGATGCACCTACCGGCTAATGGAACAAATACAGTTAAGATGTTTGATTTGAGTTCAAGAATGTTTTCTTTAACCGGCGTCATGCAGAAGGAGGGTGGAAGGAGTACTAAAGGTAAGTCTTACAATCAAAGAATCTACCTTTTGCATTGTGTTGCAGCTGGTCAATCTGTCCCTCCATTAAACTACATCTATTGTGAAAAAAAATGTCAACTCATCAGTGGTGGACAGATTTTCCTGATGAAGGAAAAAAACTGTCTTTCAAGGCAAAAACGCAAATTGCAAAATCTAACTGTCTCACATCTGTTGTGTAATTTCATATATAATTCAGATTTTTCTGTAATAAATGCAATTTGTTATGATAAATGGATAATAATATTATGTAGTGCAGCAGCCTCCAACCTTTTTTGCACTACGGACCGGTTTCAAGCACAACAATTTTCTGTGGACCGGTCATTGCACACTTAACAAATAATATTGTTTTTTTCTATTAAAAAAGTGTCATAAACAAATCAAATTACTTTTTATTGGTAAACAAGTATTCACTTTTTCTTCCGTCTCAGCATCTCATCCTCTTTTCAAATACACTCTCCAGAAAAGTTCGTTTTTTTTTTATTCATTTTGGCAGCGGTTAGAATAGATTTTAACGGCCGGGCATGAAAACTGACACACACAAGTGCGGGAAACAAGCACAGCTGGAAGTTACGGGAAGACAAGCTAGTCATTTTTCAAAATAAAACACCCTGCAGACTCTGCTGGAAACAAAATAAGACAATAAAACATTTTTATTCTTTCTGTGCGGCCTGGTACCAAATGACCCACGGCCCGGTACCGGTCCACGGCCCGGTGGTTGGGGACCACTGATAGAATAGAATAGAATAGAACTTTATCCCTTTTGGTGGATACCTCAGGGAAATTGCTGATGTAGTGGACAAAATAGATTATAATATTAACCCTGGAGGAAAGTTCCGTCCGTATTACAAACAGTTGCAAACAAAGGTTGATAAAGACTAAGAATCATTTAATGGTTCATTAGAGATGGAATCTGAAATTTTAATTTGCAACATTAAAGTGAACTTTTTTTTCAAATTACGGTGATAAACATCCATTGACTAATTTTTATAATAAATTACTTTCAATAAAAGGATTTTCTGACAACCACTCTATCATAACTGTACACGTGATATCAGCGTTTGTTTCTGTAACCTCGGCCTGGACGTGTGTTTGTGTGACTGCACAGAGGCTATGCAGCAGTTACAGCTCCAGCTGGTTGAATCCGACCGGCGCATAACAAGCTACATGCGGAAGTTCAGCAAGATGCAGGCCGACTACCAAAACCTGATTGGAATCACTGCCGAGCTGGTCGACTCATTGGAGGCCACTGTCAGCGGAAAAATGGTAGGTCAGGCTACCGAACAAACACAAGTTCCAACAGACAAGCCGCAGGCACACACTACATACAGTAGATGAGCAGAGTACACACTAACATGAGCAAGCTAATGAGTGGTGACACAAACACTGGACGGACAAACAAATGGGCTTTAATTAGGCTGTTCTTTGCAAATGCAAAGTTCACAAGTGTAAATGCTAAACAAAACAACTGGACATACACTGTGTAGTTTCAAAATAGGCTGGAGCAAGTTTAGTATTTGCTGTTTCATAATGAGGCTGTTAAACGGACACACGAATGATAGCCCTGCTCTTCCCGCACAATATCTCAAGAGGCCTGCTGTGTTTTTGCAGATCTCCCCTGAGTACCTGCAGAGTGTATATGTTCGCCTGTTCAGCAGCCAGATGAGGCAGAGCGTGGTCCAGAGCACTGACTTCACCAGGCCCGGCACCGTGAGTCAAAGCACACTCCTCTCCTTCACACCTCGCTGACAGAGGAATAGCAACACAAGACCTCTAGTCAGAGCGATTTCAGCGAAAGCATGGAAATTGTCAAGTGAGGGCCTGCTGATAGGAGCCATAGTCAGGGGAAACTACACTTCAAACCGAAACTGTGTTTGTAAAGGATCTTTTAAAGAGGGTTTATCTGCCAAGTGTCGCTTTGTCCTTTGTGCACCAAGTAGCCAACTGCAGGCCTGTAGTATTCTGCAGTATATATCCTGGAAGTAAGTGACTAGATCCTGGTGTTGTATTCATACGCACTCATGTGGAAGGCTTGGTGGAAAGTTAAATAAGCATTACACAACTCTAAACGCAGAAAATTAACAATTTCAGAGTCCCAGTGGCTCACACAATCAAGCACCTTTGAAATGTAACTCAGATGATTATGATTACAAGAAAAGTAATCCTTATGGTTAATTGGTTAAAAACTTCCTGTCCTTGTTGCCACTGTTTGATCACTGCTACTCTGTGGCGCCGACAATCAAAAGACTGTAGAAATACGCTAAACTGTCCACAGCTTGACAATCATGCTCGCCGTCAGTGGCCTTCATTGTGGTGTTCAACTCTGGCCTGTGAAATCTTGTTTCTTTCTGTTTTGAACTGAACAACTTTTTTCTTGTGTGTCTGTGTTTTTTTGCTTGTGTGGTGCTTTTTGTCCACAAAGGGATATTACTCTATGAGTCCCTATGATGATGGCTATGTAAGTTTCATATGTTTTCATCTTTACTTCCCCCCCTCTTCTCATCTTGCTTGTGCCTCGCCTCGTCTCCTCCTCCTCCTCCTCCTCCTCCTCCTCCTCCTCACATTGCTTTTATGTCCCCCCACCCCAACATATACGCATTTCTCTGCCTGATATTGTTTTCAGTCTATTATCCCAGCCCCTTTTCTCTAGTTCCTACTCGATTGTCCTCTTTTAAAAGGATGTTCACTTGTAGTATAATGACCTCTGTTGTTCGGCCACTTATTAAACTGAACAAGAGCGTCTTTCAGGGTATAACTCATTATTAAACTCACTTGTTCCCAAAGACCTCAGTCATAGTTCTGCCGCTCGATTCTCCTTATTGACTGTCTGTATTTTTACAGTTAGTCAGTTTCAGTTCTCTCCCCTTATGTTTAATGGTATAGTTTTTGAAGGAATTTAGCCAGACACCACGACAGGACGAGAACAACCAGCATTTCTCTCACGCTCGAACACGGTGGATTAAATTACAGTCGTGTGAAAAGAAGCAACCAAAACACTTCATATAATTGTGAGGGTTCTCAACACCATCAATAGCAAGTACTCAGGCTGAACATATAGTACTGTTTAATAGCTTTAATTTAGACAATTTGCATAGAAAAGCAGGCTTCGTCTTTAACTGATGTATGAGGAAAAGCTGCAAATAATAAAAAACGAACACCCGCAGCGGAATTTACCGGCATATTAATGGTGGTTAATAGTTAATTCTCTGATTGCCAAGAGCTGCTAAACAATGGCCAATATTCTGGTGACTTGGATAAAATATTAATCAGGACCATATTTGTCCTCACACAGGCGAGCAACCTTTCACTCATCACAACATAACACCATAGCTAACCGTATGTGTCAGACTCTTCATGCCCTTTATGCTACTCCACAATGACTTATCTTGATCCACGGGGAAAAGCTGGATGAAACCAGGGAGTAGAGCCGCCTAGTTAGACAATAATATCAACAATAGGTGGTCTACAGTTGACACACTAAAGAGATAAAAAGAGTAAAGACATTCCTTATGTAAACTGTTTATTGTCAGGGAATTCGGGTCAAGCCTTCGCTTTGTGTAGGTGCTCAGCTGAAATCTGAGAATAAATGTCGCCTTTTAGTTTAGTTTAAAAAGAAAATAAGAATAATAATCGTCTGCCATTGCTGCACAAACTACTTATTTTTTTTATAACTACTGCCTTCCTGTAATAAACAGTGTATGTGTGCTAATCCTTAGTGGGGTGTCGCTCTTCGTAAAGCCCTCTAGTGTCAAATGTCACAGGAAAACATGTCCTCTTGTCCTTTACCAATCTTCAGGGAAACAAATGTTTACAGAGAAAGGGAATTTGGGAAAGAATCCAGGTATCACTGTTCCCCTGTTTGTGCCTATTCCCTGCTGCACACCAAAGCAAATATGTGGCGAGACCAACCGATACCTCAGACGACACGGATCACTCCCCCGACCTCATGCTGCCCCCTCTATAGGTCCAACCGCCTCCCCAGTTTCAGATTGGATTTCAGAGCTCAAAATCCCCCTTTCAGTGATTAAAAAACCCTCATAATAAGTTTTCCTCTGCACACACACACACACATACACACAACACGACGACCTCAGTGATGTGTTTCTCTGTTCAGAGGCTTCTATTTCCTTTTGTCTCAAATAACAACGTACATTACTGGTGTAGTAGAGGTGCACTGAGGTGTAACAAATGCAGAGATACTAACCCGCTTTTTCTGGTACCGGTTCTACTTGTTGTTTACTGCATGGGGAGATATTGCCAAACCGTACCGTCCTGTATGTCCCAGAGGTCAGCATGTAAATAAACGCATGATGAATGCATGACTAAGAGACCAATAATGACTTATGAGACAGTAGTTAACTTAAAGGTCATAGATGGAGGAAGTAGGGAAGAATGCCACTAAATACGATAAAAGGAATGATGAAATATTAAACAGTTGCATGGGTTATGTTTTGTACAGCTCAAAGTGAAAATGTGGTAAATGTCGTCTGAAATAATCTGTAAGATATACTCTAGTCCTCATCGTCTTCTTTTCTTGATTGTGCCTTTTGTTGTAGGCCTCTTCTATGCTGCGAGCATCCATTGCACCACAGTAGGTCTTAAATTCGAAGAAGCTTTTCACTTATTCTTAGCCGCTATTGGCACGATAAAACAGAGCTGACATTTCATTTTTTTATTGATCTCTAGAAGACCTAAGGACGTACCAATGTTGCCCTCATTAGACTACGAGAAGCTGAAGAAAGACCTGCTTGAAGGTGCTGATAGACTCAAGTCTCTGCTGCTTCAGGCTCTGCGCTGGGTGAGAATATTATATCCCCTTACTGGTGTCGTATGTCATATTTTGTGTGATCCCGATTGACTCAAATGCACTTTTTCATGGTAGTTTTTGTCTTTAACTTCAGCCCTTGCATGTTTTATTTTCCTTTGTTTGCCATTATCCGCAACTAAAGTAAGCCAGCTCCCAGTGAGAGCTGATTAAAGTATAATCTTACATTCGTATCAGAGCATCTGACCTCCTAAATAAGCATTACAGGATAACTGCATTGCGGATACTAAGAGCCAAGCAGTTTTCAACAAGCCTTTGTGGTCTTCAAAGCACTATAGTATGACATCTATTGGGACTGTACCCTTGTTAAAGAAAGGCTACTTCCTTACATTTTAATAGCAGCTAAGAAAAGCCATGTTTTACACAATCTTCTGTGTTGCAGTCGCTTTGTGATGAGAATAACAATGAGGTTTTGTTTTGGGGCGTATTTATATGTACAGTAATTTGGGAGCAGGACGAAAAGGAACCATGCAGTTTATATTCACACAGGCTTTTAATTTCTAATTGTTGGATCTGTCTCAAATGTTTTTTAGAGACTGACTCGCTCACTCCCTGGTGAACAGAGAGACACCGTGCTGCAGGCCTACATCAGCAATGATCTGCTGGAGCGCTACAGTACGAAACAGGTGGGGGTGTAGCTGTGACTGTAATTATACTGCGTTCTGTATTAACACTACAAAGCACTTGTTGAGGTAGACGATACCGAAATGACTATGAATATGAATTGTGATGACAGTAATTTTGTTTTTAAACTAACCCATAGTTCTCTCAACTATAATAGCCAAAGTAAAAACTGCCTAATTAATCCCAAGGCTGTATATTAGGGCAGGTCTTCGTGGATGAATTGGCCCCTCTGCCAAGTGCAAACAGTGTTTTTTTCACACTGTTTCCCTAATGCTGCAAAGTGGGTAAAGAGCATCGGCTGTTGCCAAAGTGAACACAGTATCTCAGAAGCTTTTATGTTTCGTAATCCACATCCGATCCCTATTAGTGTCTGGCTGTTGTCTAATTATTATCATTGGTCTATCAATATGCTCAATGAAGCTGAGAGTAAACAATGAGCTAGGTGTGTCCCATTTAGATGGCAAAAGCAAATTATTTTCAGTTAATTACAGAAACCTGAGGTTACTCTGGTTCAAAATGCACAAAGTCTTTTGTAGGTTAAATCAAATCAAATCAAGTTTATTGTCATTTTGCTGTATATACACAGTCGTACAGGCAAGATGGGAGAGCGTTTCTTCAGAATCCAATAACCTAAAGCAATTTAAATAAACAAGTGTTTGCATATCTTGATCAGCACTTCAGCATTCTGACAGCTTGTGGAATGAAGCTGTTGATGATTTTGGAGGTTCTTCTCGTTAAAAGAACACTGTGATATTTAGCCCTGATTTTTCAGGTCTTCATTTTGGTGTGTCTTGTCAATGGATCGGTTCTTGTTCTCCCAGGATCTGAGAAAGCATAAGTTAGCTGTATGTGGCAGATAATGATGTTCAAATATGATTGTTTTTTGTGTTTCAATGATTTCATCATAGAAAATTCAGGGTTATAGGAGTCACTGAAAACCTAAACCTGTCATGTCATGATACGCGTCTTTAGTGGATGGACACTTCTGTTCGTGCCTGTATATGTGTGTTGTTGTGTGTCTGTCCTGTCCATGTGTATGTGTGTGACGTACTGACCCGGTCTGTAACTGAGCCCTGAATTAAACAGACAATAATTTCTGATCATTTTGAAGCATTCCGCTCACTAATTCTTAAATCACAATGAACTGAAAAAGGCTGATTGGACAAATAGGTGGAACATGCTATAATTATGTCATATACTGTATAATTAGAATAACACAACTCTTATTGTCTTTGACAGTTGTTGTGAAATTAAGCATAATTTGTCAAAATCTTGTCTATGTAAGTACATAAGCTGATTTATTTTGATAATTTCATTTTAATCTGACTGTAGGCGGTTTATGAAATGCTCCCTCATTGCTCAGATTAAGTAACAGTCTTCAGCAATTTCTAGTTTCTTCACAACAAAGGCCAGGACAGGAAACTCAGATTGTATTCCAAACTTTACCCTCTCAAGAGGCTGTTTTACGCAATTTATAGTTTTTTTCTTTTCTTCTTGTTCTTCTTCGTCTTCACCTTTAGCTGCAGGCTCTATGCTATAGACAAGCTTTATACAAGAGAGAAAACGATCTCCTCACAGCTGGTTTCATTTGTCTGTACGCTTGCCTCGACAGTGCTCCGAGCCACCTGTAAACAACTCTGAGGTCGTTTACTGTGAAGAGACACAATAATAGGAGGATGGTGTCAGTTTCTTGTAATGAAATCAAAAACATAAATACTCTTTGTTTGACAATGGGGGGAAAAAAAGCATAAACGACAATGTGTGAGTTTTCTCAGCGTGCCAATCGGCTTTGTGGTGCTTCTACCCGGACGTCTTGCCTTTGTTTTGAAGGTGCTGGAACAGCAGGGAGACAGGATTTCTAAAAACAGAGACTAGCTAATTAGTTACACTGAGTAGGCTAAGTATCACCTGTGAAGGATCAACAGACAAACCATTTCTATGCAGATAATCACACAATTGGCTTGCAACAACTTTTTCAAGAATTTTAGAACTAAAAGGGAGGTTGGATGTGGGCCTATAGTTTGCTAAAACGCCTGGATCGAGAGAAGGCTTTTTAAGTAGTGGTTTTATGATAGCTGCTTTAAAATCCTGAGGTACGTAGCCTGTCAATATAGAGAAGCTGAAAATATTTTATACTGCAGTATTTATTGGAGGAAAGATTTCCTTGAACAGTCTAGTTGGGATTGAGTCTAACAGACATGTCGCTGGTTTAGAAGAATTTACTGACATGAGCTCTGAGAGATTTACAGCAGAGAAGCAGTCCAAGTATAAGGCTGGTCCTACGGATGCATCCAGAGCTTCTGCACCTACAGACATGCTAATATTTTTTTTGTCTAATACTCAAAACTTTATCAGTGAAGAAGGTCATGAAGTCTTCACTGCTGAGAGCTGAAGGAACACAAGGCTCCACAGTGCTGTGGCACTTTGTCAGCCTGGCTACAGCGCTGAAAAGAAACTTGGGCTTGTTCTTGTTTTCCTCAATTCAGGATAAATAGTAAATCTAGTAAACATGCACATAAAGCCCACAGTCGTTAAGGTGACAACAATGAAAAACACAACAGTTATCCAGCAGTAATTCAACAGCTACTGAAAAGTGTTCCATTAGTAACACAGTCACCTTTCCAACCAAAGGTTTTGAAATTTCTGCTAGTTTCAGTGTTGTAAAAAAATGGATTAACTGGAAGTTAGCAATATTTATTCAAGGTTTCATCTGTGTACTTCTGTTTCTATATGAAGTAGCTGCGAAGGTACTGCTGCATGGTCATAAACTAACCCATATATCTACATTTACCTAACAGACAACATTGGCTATTTGCAGCCACATACGTTGCTTAGCTATTTAACATACATCATTTTAACAGCGCATGTGTTTTGATAATCTCTCCTCCGCCCGTCAGACACTGCATTATTCAAATGATCTGTAGAAACCATTTCAGTTTGGGAGCATCTGTGGATAGTTCAAAACCCACTGTACCCGAAAACAGCCGATCCAATTTTAATGTGCCCTACATTTTGCTTTCTTTCGCAGAAAACCGTGCTTCATTTACTGAGATCAACAAACGACATCGTCCGCCAGTACATGGCTCGTCTCATCAATGCGTTCGCTTCCCTTGCAGAGGGTGAGTTCTCAAAAGCCATTAGATATGTCCAAGCATCATTATTTCTCTGGAAGATGAGTCATTGTCTGTGTGGATGCACTTGAGAGGATAGATTGAGAGAATGGCTTTTTAGTGGCTTTTCTTTCAGGAATAAAACCACTAATGATGCTGCACATTGGTACGCCTGTGACTACGGAGAGCAGATTATACAGGGACAGTAACGTGAAGACAAACACAAATACTTTACTGTTATTTTGTAAACCATTGTGGAAAGATAATTTTATAAGACAGGAATTACTTCATTCTCAACAATAAGGAAAAATGTAAGCGGAGGTATAGTTTGAACATTTTGCAATGTGATGCTGATACATGTTGTGCTCCTTTCAGTCACAGGTAGGGACTGAGATTAAATATTTCATCAATTATAGGTTCAGTTTTGGTTTTGTTGAGGAGATACAGTTCATAATTCTGTTGTATTGTATTGTCCTCGCAAATGCACCTAAAATCACGAGTTGTACCTAAAATTAGTTGGAAAACGTGTTTTTCTTTTTAAAGCCACTATTTATAGCTTAAAGAACACAAGTGTAAGTTTATGTTGTGTGTGTACAATGTTACCCAGAGCAATATTAAAATGCCTGTTGTCCTCTTTGATTTATTTTTTGCCATGTTGTGTTGATGCTTACAGGTCGCGTTTACCTCTCCCACATTCCCATTCTTTTGAAACGTCTGACGGAGGTGCTCAGGAAGGAGGATAAAGAGTCCCTGACGAGAGAAAATGTTCTTGTGGCTCTGCAGAAACTCAGCCTCAGGTGACTTTCAAAATCACCAGGGTTTTTATTAATCTTTACTTTTGGATTTTCCTGAGAGTCATCAACCGTAGCCGATGTCAAAGCCTAAACTATATAGCATGTTTATAAACCAGATTACACACACATTTATGTAGTGAAGAGCCACTTATCACCACAATGTTACCCTCTAGGAGCCAGCTTTAAGGCAACCTATGCAAGTTGACATCAATGAAAAGTTGTTTTTACATGTTTTCAGTTGAGTATGGTTGTTTTTTACACCACCAAAATCAGTCTAAGAACAGATGTTCCCATTTTCACATTATGCCACTGACATTTTAATGCATGAAACAAGTGCTTTTAATCTAACGTTTATGAACGTGTCTTCTTAGGAGAAGCCAGCAGACAGCCATGATCGCAGATGATCTGATTGGCTGGCTGGTGGATGAACTGCAGGACTCAGACTGCCTCAGTGACAACACTCTGGAGTACTCTGCGGCTCTGCTTATGAACCTATGTCTGCGAACAAAAGGTAAGCAAAGCACAAGCAGATATAGAAGTCAAACACACAAGAAATGGTAGGATGCCCCTTTAAACCCCCTCCTGCCCTTCCTCCTGGATGTTTTATTGTGTCACAACACTGAATCAGAGTACGTTTAAGGTGGGTGTGTTCACACTGATCACTGGAAAAAAAAAACAGCAGAGACTTATGAAAGCCACTGGCCAAAACCAAGAAATATGTCATCACATAACCACCCATAAACGAATGTGATGACATGTTAATTGGTGATCTTTGGAGGTGCTGATTCGCTGACATCGTTCCCATTGCACATGGTCTGGAGAGCTGTTTCTGTGTTTCCAGTCTTTGCCCTACGCTGAACAGCTATTGGCTATAGTAGCCTTATATTTACAGGAGAACAGTATTGGTCTTCTTGCATAACTCTACACCAGTGAATAACTTTCAAAAATGTTAAATTCTTCCTTTAAACAAGTAACTCAACATACAACGCTTTATACTGGAATGTTTTCAACCCAGATGGGATGTCTCTCATGGAAGAAAATCTGAGCTTCTTATTAGTTCATGATGTCATGCAAATCAATGCTATCTCTTCTAAAGACAAATAGGCTCTCTGTCTAACTTTGTTCCTCTTGGATGATTTCATTATGGATAGACTGAGGGCAATTACTTTTTGGGTTGGCCTTCAATACAAAATTTTTATCTTCTACAGCCTCTTCTGAGCACAGTGTGTATCGTCATATCTAGAGTAGATCTTTGCCAGCCCCCTTCAGTGCACATACACAGTGCTCAATGATGCACTCTGTCTTTCTCAGGACCGCCTTTATTTTTGCCTGAGGTCTGCTTTTTATAGAATATCACAGTAAAATATTGTTTGATTTATCAATAGTTGTATTATTTGAAACACAAGAAGATAAAATCAAAGGAAGAGTAAACAGAATGACAGGGCTGGGGGGGAACCAATAATCACTAATCTGAGTGATAAATTAAAACAAACAAAAAAGGGACTTTTGTGTTGCTGAATTTAAGTCTGTGTGTGTGTGTTTGTCTTTGTACAGGAAAAAGGAAGTGTGCAGAGAACGCCAAGCATGTGCTAAAGGTCCTGACTGACCTCCTCGGACATGAGAACCACGAGGTGACACACTCTGTCAGCAACACATGGACACAAATGTTATATGCACAGTGCATGTAATGTGCTCACAAAACACATTCATATAGGTTGAAATACATACTGACAAATGCGGTAGAGGGACACATTCAGAAAACAACAAATTATTAATACAGGATATAGGGAACAAAATCTTCTTGTCTCAAAAAAAGAAAAAGAACACCACAAAAGACAGTGGGCAACATTTCTAAGTGCTAAACTGAAACTTCAATCTGAACACTAACGTGGACAACACACCTTTGTCTATTGATGATTACATGAATACAGCTTCACTCCTGGTTGATCTGTTGATATAAATGTTGATACCAAAGTAACTCAAGCAGATACATCCAGGTTTATCATAAAGCTAAGTTAGACTTTCTTTATTGTCATTGCACACAAGCACAATCGTGAATCTGGCAACGAAATGTCGTTGCTTGGCTACCGGAGTACACAGAAATGAAACTTGTGAGGCAGTAACTTGTTAATAAGTACTGCAAGCTATAACTATAAATATATCTATATGTATAGATATATATAAGTAGTGCAAGGTAAAAAAAAAAAGAAAAAAAAAAGAGCTGAATATAAACAATATAAAAATAATAGTGCATGGTAAACAATAACAGTATATAAAACAGAATAAAAACAACAGTGTTGAAAATATATATATGAAATATTGCACCTTAAGTATTTAGCAGCGTTGTCCAAGATATTGCTCAGATGATATTGTACAGATAAGTAAATCTTTCCTGAATATTCAACAGTCTTGACAGAAATAAACTATTACGGATCAGTGTTTAAACCATAGAGTCTGACTTCGTTTTTATCAAGAGTTGGCTACAACTTCTGCTTCTATTGTTTCCTCGCTATTGTTTTTTTGTCTGTGACATACTATAGGTCTAATGCAAACATATATTTACATCCAGTGTATAAACATTCTTTCTTCTTTGTGTCCACATTTCTTAACTGCTGCATGTTCTTACAAGCTGTTACCGTTTGATTTGAGATCCTGAAGATAGAGGCCGTGTGTGCGCCTGTGTCGCTTTGCCTTCCTCAGATCCGACCATATGTGAATGGAGCCCTCTACAGTATCCTGTGTATTCCCTCCGTGCGACAGGAAGCCAAAGAGATGGTGAGATAGCAGAAATGTCTTCACCTGCTCGGAGGAAACAGACGCAGTTTGTGTTGTGCTCTGCATTTGTCTTCCTTTGCATCAGCACGCACCCAGTGTTTGGAGGGGAAACAACAGGTGTTCTGTCATAAGACACACAAACTCCGTACACAGACGAACCCCTGGGCCGCGTTTGTGTCTCATACACACTGGAAATAGAAATGTATCAGTCCGTTCATACCATAACATGTGGAGTCAATGGACAGTATTGATGTAGCTGAATATGCATTTCACCATATATCCCCGACACTAGCATCCTCTACTTTATTTTATTTAAATCATTTTACCAGCATGTCTCAAAGTTTGGACTACTGACCTCCTCCAAATATAGCTTCACTTCCTTTTTACATGTAACTGTGTTTATCTTCGCCGTTGAGCTGTACCCTGGTGTGAATGTGTTTCCCTCATGTGTGCAGAGTGTCGAGGAGATTCTCCGCTGCTACAGCAAAGAGGAGAACCCGGACCTCAACAGACAGTTTGAGTTCATCATTAAACAGCTAAACTCAGGTTAGTGAAGACGAATTTTCTGTTACCATATAAAGATGGCAATCCAAGACTAAGTGCTGGACTTAAAATAAATTTTAAAAAACATATAGATAACCATGTATTTTGCGGGTGTTTCTCATGTGTTAACACCATTTATCTGTTTTGGGATAGGTGTTACAGTAAGTCAGATTACTAGACTGCATATGTTCAGGCATTAGATGTGCCTTTCTAATTATATTGCATACTGGATTACAGAAGTACAGTACCTTTTCTTATAAAGCATGGTGATTTGGGGGAAATGTGCTGACTTTTTAACAGCTTCATATAAAAGGCATCTGGATCCCTCTTTGCGTTTTTTGAAAATGTTGCACCTCTCATTCAAGAGGCTTCTTTCGGCTTTTTAATCCTTGTGCTGTCTTCCACTCAGCTGAGGAGGAGGGGCCAGAGTCGGATGACGAAGAGGAAGAGGACGACAATGACGTAAGGCTCCCTCTCAACCCGTTAGACGTTGATATACTGAAATGAAAAATACTTTATTTATCCCAGAAGGGAAATTCAATAAATATATAAATACTGATATTTTCCATCATCATATTATATTATACCCATCTCCACATTTATTCAACGTAGCTGCAGGAATATGTGAATCAACACAGATAAACAGAAAAAAAACAAAGATAGAAAATGACAGTGAGAGGAAGGGTGACCAAAAAAGAACACTATATATATATATGACACCTTTAGCAAACCTGCAGATGGCAATCTCACCATGACACAAATATTGGGTGTCTCTCACCTGTGTGTTTTGCATGTGCGCCTTTAAGGGGGTGATGGGCTTGAAATATTATATTTTGTGGGAAAGTGGGTTATCAAGATAAGGTCTATGGTGGTAAGTTCAAGTGTGAATGACTGGAGTCTCCGAGGTGTATGTGTGTGTGTGTGTGTATGTGTACAGCATGTGTGTACCCTATTCTCCTCAACAATTCCTTGAGTGTGGGTGCCCTTGTTCCATTGCCTGTGATCTTTGAGTTTTTTTGTAGCTGATATCCATTTACCACGCCGATAATGGTGAGCTGATATACAGTATGTTCCCCACTGCTGAGAGTGAGTCCCAAACGTGCAGCCTACCCTGGTCTCGTTTCAGAACCTTGTGAACTGGTGCCAAGCGCCATATAAGCGTTTAACCTATTTGTATGCTCACGTCAGTGTTTAATGGGAACGAGTACATTTTCACTATGTCTGAGAAAATAACCAAAAGTAACCAGTCACAGCAAGCAGCACATCCCAAAAGTCTTTATATAATGGTGTTTTTTTGTGTTGAAAGAATTTTTTTTATAAAAGTTGCAGAAACAAGGCAGAGGTCTTAATGTCACAGCTGTGTTGACTTTGTTATTTGAATGCGTGCCGTCACCAAGTCTAGGCCATTTGAATAGAATAAATAAAATAGACTTCCTTTATTGTCATTGCAGTGTACGAGGAAATTAAGCAGTGCTGACACTGGACACTATGATGTTTTTGTTTGTTTGTGTTTTTTTCTTTTGGGGAATTGGTCAGATTACAGTTACACTATGGTTCAGATTTCTATCAAGCACACTTTATGTCCATCACAAATTGTCTCATTTTACCTGATGTGTTATCATTATCATGTGACAGGAAGATTTAATGGAGACGGACCTTGACAAAGAGGAAGTCCTCCAACCACAGCACAGGGAACTGGCTGGAGAATGTCTGCTCACCACCGAGTACCTGGGAGTAAGCAAAACACACTGAAACAAAAACCTGCTGCTGGAAGCTGGGCAGACACCAAGTTCATATCTCAGCATCAGCTCCTCACAGTAAGGCTGTTAGTTTGCGCTGCAGACAGGGTCACTGCTCGCTACTTATTGTTGTAGTCGGATTATTGTGTCTGCTGCTGTAGAACTCTAGCCAGTTCAACGTGCAACCACAAAAGGAAACAATGGTTGAGACAAAGAGAACTGAGAATGTTTGCACTGCTGTGTGTGTGTGTGTGTAGGGACATTAGACACTCCATTTGAGCCCCTAGAGCATTGCAAGGTTGTATATCTGGAGTGGAAAATGGTTCAATAAGATCCAGCACATATCTCTGTCTCTGTGTCCCTTTGAGTATAAAGAGGCAAGCTAAAGTGGTCACTATCATGACACAGGTCCCTGCACTGAAAAAAGTTTGAAGAACATCAGCATCTACACATCACAGATTGGAAGTCAACACATTCAAACTGATGTCACCATGTGGCACTTGTCCACTGAAAGTAATTTAGTGGGTAGCTACAGAATTTCTACTTGTGTCTTATCCAGTAGGTTTGAATTGATTGCAAGGATCATAGATGTGAATAAGAAAATGGTTCCGTACATCACTGGAGCCCACCATTAATGGTGTCGTATTTACTCTGACCAAGACTTTTGTTAAGCCATAGGGCTACTTTAACATCCCTATGTCTGAAAGGGGCAAAACAGTTATTCTGTGCTGACCTGTTAGTTTCTTGCCAGTCACCAGCCCTATTTTATATGAGAGTTACTGCGATCTCAAGGCTGGTGCTACATTCTACTTATCTTGTGCGTGCTTGTGTAGATTATGACCAACATGGCAAAAGTGAAGAGAAAGTCAACCCCTCTGCCACAGCCAAGTGTTGACGAGCCCCTACAACGGCCAGTCACCCCGAGTTCTCATCGTAATGTCAGCGCAGGGTAAGTTACATTCACACACAGTGTCATGAAGTTAGAGTTCACTCGCTGCCACACTTATGGTGTCATTGTCAAAGGAAGTGTGCAAGACATAGTTTAGTTTGTCTTTTTTTTTTTTCTTGTGTTATGCATTTGTACAGTTGGCATCCATCCATCCATCCATCCATCCATTATCTATACACCGCTTAATCCTCATTAGGGTCACGAGGGGCTGGAGTCTATCCCAGCTGACTCAGGGCGAAGGCAGGTGACACTCTGGACAGGTCACCAGTCTATCACAGGGCTACACTTAGAGACAGACAACCAAGCACACTCACATTCACACCTACAGACAATTTAGAATCACCAATTAACCTCAACATGTTTTTGGACTGTGGAAGGAAGCCGGAGAACCCGAAGAGAACCCACGCTGCACGGGGAGAACATGCAAACTCCTGTACAGTCATTTCCAAATGCTTTGTAATCTATATTTAGTTAAAGACACCTGCTAACTGGCCTCTTTTCTCTCAAGGCTGATCAGTTTACAGCAGCACAAATAGCTCGTAGTCTGACCTATAGGTCATTTTGACAATGATTATGCTGCCCCCTTTGTTTATCCTCATGGATACAGCCGTCTACAGACATTAGAACTAGTTCAGTAGGTCAACGCAAGAATGGGTTCAAAAACATTTTGCGATTAATCATCACAAAGCCTGATTTGTAAAAGAAGGAGCCATGATGAGTAGACTGGAAATGGAATCACTTAGTGCTGAAAGTAGACCATTGTCAATGAAAACTGTAAGCTAGACAGCAGGGATAAAAGAAGGAGGACTATTTTAGTAATGAATATGACAGCTTTAAGGTGTCCAACACAGGATCTGGAAATACGAGACTCCCAGCAAGTAACTGTTATTTGGTTTTTATGATCAACTAACTGCAGAAAATAGTGATGCTAGCTTTTGTTGATATAACAAATTTAATATAAAATGAAAGAGTATTGTTCAACCATAAAAAACACCCTGATGAGATTCAGTAAAACCATTCAGATAATATATATATACTTTTTACCAATATCAACATTCTCAAGGAAGTTCTTACTGAGAAATCGGAGATGTATTGTTTGTGTTTGCCTAGGGAGTATCGCGCCAACACTGAAGGAGGTGAGAGTAGCAGGGACAGGGAATACCCTCTGAGCAGACAGAAGAGTGAGGAAGGAAGCCTACCTCCTTCCCGATACAACTCCCGACCTCCGACACGCTCTGGCAGTCGCCCCAGTACTGCCGACTCCCTACGTCACAGCATCGGTGGGTGGCTATCATTTACCTCCCTAATGTTTGTCAACAATAATTTACTAGTAAATATTTGCATTCAGATTTCTCATACTTAATACATTCTGTGCCGATTGAAAATCAGCTGCTTTAAAGTGGAACAATTTAATTTCCCTTCCACCGGCTGTCCTTTATTTGGCTTCTATTGATCTGTTTGATGTGCTGCCCGGTGTCAACACGACACAAGGCGCTTCCAGACAAGGAAGACCCAGCAACTTCCTCAGAAAGCATAAGGAATAAAGACTTGGCAAAATGAACACCAAATGATTAATGACCAATTCTGGCTTCCCACAAAAGTGCTGTTTGCTTGGCACCAAGTCGTGCTCACGTGTTTGTGACAAAGTGTGTAACCGTACTGTTACATAGTTGTTTTTGTTTGTGTTATTTTGACTTTAATTTAAATTTAATGCCAGACATTTTGGTGTAATTCCAACATTAGCGTCATGAATCTCTTACCTCGCTCTCTGTCTCACACACACACACACATTCAGACTCGGAGTGTGGGCGGCTGTCCCAGGAGTCGGAGTTGGAGCGGCCATATGAAGGCAGAGCCAGGAAAGGTCGTTCCCAGGAGGAACACAATGGACACTCTTCCAGGTAAACTGACACGCACACTACACACACACACACTAAATAATGTGCGTTTTCATTATAGTTGCTTTAATTTAGTGGTTAAATCAGAAAATTCTCTGACGAGTTTGTCAAGTTCATGTGTTTTATTACACAGATGTAGTTTGAGACCTCACACACAATCACAATCACAAAGGGGTTGCCGAACTTAATTAGACAATTAAAACGAGAATGGATGAAAACTTAACGAAAAAAGTAGCGCAAAGACAAAAATTAATGCAAGGCTAATGTTTGGATTAATTCAGTATATGTCAGCTCTAGGAAGGGAAAGACGGAGGACACAAAGGCCAGCTTTTATATCCTGTGAGACCTCGATGAACTAGACCAGCTGACAATCCTTCTATGTCAGCCATTCGCCTGCTCTGAAGGGCTCTGCAGTGGCACATGGAGAAGGGAAGTTCTTCAACTTCAATGAAATATATCCCCATGTTTCATGCATTAATAGTGCATTTCAGTTCGATGCCTCCTACACATAATGTTAGATATACAATACAGAACTCCTCCAGCAGATGTGTGTTTCAATAGGCATAGCAGCTGGAAGGGGATCCGCTGCTGTGAGAGTGCTGTGGCAAGAAAGGCTTGGACACTTCTGAACAGCAGAGAATGCTTATGTTAACCCCAGGCTGGTTCAGTTGCTTTCATTTGCTGAAAGAAGTTGGACGATAAGTTACGGTACAGCGGCTATATATACAGCCCGTCCTGAAAGCGGTGTGTTCTAAACGCAGATTTTCAGTTCAGTGCTCAGCAGAAGCGAGTGGGCAAGCCTATTGATGGTCGTGGTGTAAGGCCAGCGTGAAATCAATCTGAGCCATTCCTCAGCAGCGCCATATGTTTTCCTCTCCCTTTGCTCCACTCTGTAGCAAACAGTCTATCGGAATCAGTGCAGTCAGGGTGAAAAGTGGGATAAGAAAATGAGAGGATGCGACAAATATCTGGACCGTCAAGCTCTCAGCAAACATACACAATCCAAGATTTATAGGGTTATTTCATAAAACGTTAGATAACATAGAAAAATAAAAATCAAGTTATAACTTCAAAAATCACGAACATACATGTCTAAACAGCATGAAGAAAATGAGTTGGCCAAAGTTTGATTGTCAGACTTTGTACAAATAAGACAAAAAAAAAAAGAAGTCAAAAAACAACAACGACTTTAAATGTGGAGTCTATGATGACATGTTAAAAAAATAAAATAAAACTTTCATGCAGTATTTCTATAGAGGACAAAGGGACACTTTTTGAATGGGTCTGGAGCATTGTTTGTTTTGGAGCAGTCGTCTAACTTGTGTGGGTGGTATTGCAGTTTAATGTACTTCCACGCCGGCTCCAGCCTCAGACCGCGGTAGCTGCTGCTTGATTTAGTCAGGAACTGGATCAAAGTTGCGGTTGTTAAGGAGCAATGCAAATAAAAATAAACAGCATAACTGCAAAGTCCAGAGATGTGTGTCGGCATGGGTGTGTGTGTGTGTGTCTGTGGAGAGAGTTGGCAGGAGTGTTGCTGGACACCGATGGGTGACTCAGCACTGCCAAGCTGGTCTGTGAGACTGTGACATGCGTTTAAACGAGCAGTGCCCACAAAGAGACCCATTCAATCAAACCTCCCCTGCTTCTCCTCTCCTTTAAATCCCAGAGGAACTTGACTCCTGAATCCCGCCAACAGTAATGAGTCCCAGGAAACTGCTTCACTTGTCCCTCCCCCTCCCCCCGCTCTCCCCCAGGAACGTAAAACACCTCCACAATACAAACCTGGCTGAGTCTGACTTTGGTAGCCTCATTTCACCCCAGTTTGGACGACAACTTTTCTAGTGAGATGAAATGGGCTTTCATATCGAGGTGAATAGAATCTTAGCAACGCAGCAGTTTGGCAAACGTCAGATGAAGAGATCTATATTTTTTGACAATTGTTTTCAGGCTAATGAACACATTTTTCTGCTTCAGACTCACACAAGGTGACACCTGGGGGGCTGTTTTCCATTCAGACATTTATTAAGACATCAGCGTTTGAAGACTACATTCTTGACACCCTGCCCCTACTGTTGCTGCTGAGTTTGCCTCCGCCTATGTTCACAGAAACACCATCATGGTTTGTAACAGCCAGTTATACCCAGATGATATCAGGGAGTTTTGGAGCCAATGTGGCTACCCTGAGCAGAAACAAGACTGAAATCCATCCATTTGATATGGCATAGAGTTGCTCCACAGGATGTAGGTCATTTGGCTCCTGCCTGATAAGGACATTAGCAGAGTTTTGACTATCAATGTGGCTGGAAGCAGAGGAGCTATTTATTCATTGTGATTCTGTTTCTTTGGCTCACAGAGACATGACTACAAATTTCCATCGCCGTGGTTGCAGCAACACAATAAATGCGAACTAGTTTATCAGCTGATATAAATTAAACCTTTTCACACGCATAGAAGGATGCAACTATCACGTGGAAATGCGTTCTAGTGTTACTATAATGTGTGAAACGCTCTGCTTGAATAGATTTTAACACTATGTCTTTATGTATACTAGTACTTTTATGCATAATTTCACAGTGGGACTTAAAACAGTGAAGTGCTGTTTTCTTTTTTCTTATTCATGCTGATTATAGTCCTAAGAACAAAATTGATTCTTACCAAGTGTGTGGAGGTTAAACAGAAATTAATTAGAGAAGATAATGATACACTGATGAAGATTTAAGCTGAACGTACTTGTGTCAAGTCTAAGCTCTTGCCCTTCGTGAATTTCCAAGCTGTGTTTAAATGATACCAACCATTACCCGTACAAGGAGAACCACTGAAAACTGTAGAAACTTGTCAATCTTGAGAGTATCGATAGTGTAGTCCGGCGTCCTGTTACCATAAATGAAGGGTATGGAGTGACACGGATGCTATTGAATGTCGAGGGCAAGACGCTTGTGGAAGGTTGATCTTGTAGAGGGCAGCCGTGATTTGTTTGCCTATAAAACCCTTGTGAAATTAGATCTGTTCATGGCTGTAGCATGTCGTGACAACTGAAGGGTTTGTCAGATAAAAAGATGACCTCCCACTGAATGATTCTTCCAACCATGAGCCAAGTAACAAATGAGGGTCGCTGTAATGAAGGACGGTTTTTGTTATGCCTCAAAAGGCTATTGTAGTCAGTGTAGCCTGAATGTTAGTTATGTAGATGATCTGTATCAGTGTGACTGTTCAACTATGCTGCACTTTTATTTTTAAGCTTGTGTTGTTTGTTTTCGTAGCACCTTTTACTACCCTGGTGTTTCTTTAGTGGTATCGATTTTCATAGTCTCCTTTATTTTTTCCTCTGCTTCCTCTTGTCATCAGTGGTGATTACATCCCTGAATTTGCCAGCCAGCCCAAGATTCCCCGCACACCTGACACAGCAGCCAACCAGAACAGCGCTCAGCGGAGCCGAGGCTCGGTGCTGGCGCCCCAGTTTTCACAGTCGGAGCCGCAGCAGAGCAGCCGGCCTGGCTCTGCCAACTCCGCCGGAGGAGGAGGAAACGGAGGTAAGCTTACACTAAGGGTGGGAACTAAGCACTAGTCACCAGACAGGTTTGGCAAATTGTGGCGACAGCTGGTTGCTTCATCTGCCCTGCTCGGCACTTTGGAAGATAACTAACCATGATTTGGGGGAGAAAATCAGTTTGGCACTTAATTGTAGCTGGAGATGAACTAGGCAGTTTGAGAAGACCAGGGGTGTCCAATCCTGGTCTTCGAGGGTCACAGTCCTGCATGTTTTAGATGTTTCCTTCTTCCCACACACCTGATTCAAATGATCAGGATCATTATCAGGCTTCTGCAGAGCTTGATGAGCTGATTATTTGAATCAGGTGTGTTGGAAGAGGGAAACATCTAAAACATGCAGGACTGTGGCCCTCGAGGACCAGGATTGGACACCCCTGATCTAAAACATGCAGGACTGTGGCCCTCGAGGACCAGGATTGGACACCCCTGGAGTAGACTAAAACAACTTTTGTGTACCTGCTCTCTGGCCTTTAATTTATTCTGCAGCATACAGTTTTAATTTTACATGAAAAATAAATAATAGAATACACACAGTATACATACTGCCAAATAATGAATCTGGAAACCTCACTGACAACCGAATTAAGAAAGAAGTAGCTAATTTAGCCTTGTCCAATGCAATAAATACCTGACAAATAATGCTAGCTCATTAAATGATGAAAGGGAATCCTCCAACTGCCATAAGCAGCCATTCTCATGGAATTGTCCTCAATGACCTAAAACAACCAGAGATATAGAGAATAGCAAAATCTTTTCAGTTTGTGAGATGTTTTCATTCATCACCCGAGCCATAGCAAACAGCTGAAGCAGGATCACTGGGCTAACTGTTTCCGCCAGGCAAATGTCCTGTGGTGAAGTGCTCCTTGTAAATTTGCCTGCACAACTCCGTTCTTCCTTGAGCAGCATATGGCAGGTGCTGTTTCGTAAAGCTGCTGTACAGGTGTGACCGTTTGTGTGGGCAGTATTGATCTTCTCTTTCTTCCCCCTTTTACATTTCACTGGTCTTTACAAATAGGTGTTACAGTAACTATCCACTTTGGTAGTTTGGTAACACCATGACGAAAGTGGAATTTACCGTAAGGCGACAAATCCTGCTCCAGTTTCCCTGAGCTCACATCTTGAGTTACCCAATAATCATTTGGACGGTTTATACCTGGAAGTCTGTAACCAAGTCTGCCATTACTTTGTTACAAAGCTTTTGCATAGCTATGTGTTTACGCTGTTGTGTTTTGCCAGTGATGACACCTGAGTGCGGGTAACAAAAAGAAGCACGTCATTGACCCCAGTCATTCAGTCGCTTACAGTTGGCAGAGTTGGCAACATATCAAATTTCTGCTTTACCTGAATAGAGCATTTTCTATCCGCACAACCAGAACAGCTATGCAGCAAGTATGAGGTTGTTTCCAGTGAACTTCAGTTGAGTGGCTAGTCTTTTTATAGACTGAGTGGATGTCTGAGTTGATTTAGACCAAAGGACTACGGCAGATGTCACTTAATTTTATTTGCTCCAAGAAACAAATGACGATAAAGACTTTTGATAGATACATGGCTGTTAGAACAAATAGTCGAGCATAGATATTTTTGGTTAGTAAACATAACATTGTAAGCACTCACTGTCACACTTTCCAGAACGTTTACAAAAAAAATGGTAAAATCAAATTGCGTTCGGAACGAAGACCCAAACACGAGTCCATATTTATTTCCTGTCAACTTCGTATCTTACACGCAGAACTTGAGTCACTGCAGAGACGCTCTGGTGCTCTTAGTTGGATGATAACATCTCTCCATGCTCTCATGCATCTTAATTGCATTTGACGAGCGATTACCTCCGGCTCTTACATCGGCTGCCCTTACCATAAAGCTTGTAATGGCGAGTAATGGTCACTCAAAGCCGCCACATCATCCTGTGAGTGTTTTGTAATTTTGAGGTCTGCAATTGTCCGACATGTTTCGACTCGAGGAAATCACTTAATAAAAGCTTAAAGGGCAATAAGCAGACACACATGGCATCACAAACAACGTACGGCTTTGCTGTGAGCTTTGATAACTTTCATTGGCGTGTTCCAAGCTGGTTCTTACTTGTTTTTTTTTTTTGTTTTTTTTCTTCCTGAGCTGCTATTTTTTCCACTTGAGCGTAGCTTCTGCTGCCTGTCAAGTGCTGTTAGCGCTAATATTTGCTGCTTGGTGGAGTCTGGCTGCAGGCAGGGAACACCAGCCACACACTGAGGCAAGATTCCACTCAGGCCCACTTTTGCTTTTACACATCCGGTGTAACTGACAGAGACGCTCCTTCGACTAAGGAGAGATAGAGGAGGCGTTTGTGTGGCTGACTGGACCACCCACTCAGCCAGGACAAACAAAGAGAGGAGCCACTGCTGCCCCGCCGTATTGGAGGGGATGGAAACTGCTGCATTATCCTCCCCAAGTCCGGTCGAGCACGCTGACTTCATGCGATGACAGATCCCCGTTATGTTGCCATGCAACCAGAGAAGGCGGAGGAAGTGCCGCGGCGTCTCTTAGGACTGTTGCTCTGGTCCTGAGCGATAACTGCGATGAGGAAATCAGATTTTTTTTTTTCCCCCTTTTATAGGTTGGGAAGAACTCTTCCCTTTTCATACACTGTGATGGAAACTTGAAGGCTGCAATGCTCAAACACTAAGAATAGGCTTTTCATTCAAATAGGCAGAATCCAGCAGGTAAACCTTTGGGATCAGCGACTGTTGCATATTCAAAGATTTAGGATTTAATAGTGAAGGAGAGGGAATAGATGTTGAGCTTTTAATAAGGTCATTTAACTTTTTAGTGGGAAAAAAACAAAACATATTTGACATAATTTAAATAATCTAGGTGAAGTATTTTTAGATGTTTGATGAGGAAAGTTAAAGTTGTTTTTTTGTTGTTGTTTTTTTAATTGATAAGTTGAAATCTGACTCCTCCCCCACACCTTGTCTCTCTAATCCCCTTTATCACCCACCCATCCACCCACCCAACGTCCCTCCCCTCCCTTCATCCCTCCCTCTTCTCTCTCGGTCTTCAGGCAGGCAGTCAAAGAGGAGGTGAAGAGCGAGCTGTCACCATGGGGTAGCACTATCTCCCCAGGAGCATCAGGCTTCCTGTAACATCATCCTCCCAGGTTGTGATCAGGGTCAGGGCAGCAGAGATGGTTGAGGATCAGCAGCGAGAGGAGGAGCAGGAGTGTGCGGAACAATGTGTAGGATTGTGGTTCTGCATTTTTTTTTCTTCTCCCCCCTCCCCTCTTCGGCTTCAGCACAGACGACTTCTGTAACACAATATGAAGTCAGACAATAATCACAACCCCCAAGCCATGCAGTCTTGTGAACCTCGTAGCCTCATTTAGCCCTGGATGTCTGCAGTCTTTCCTCAAGGTGATACTTGGCACATGTGCAACATCCTCCAGCCATGGCATAGTGTCTGTACAACAAGATGCAATTATTCTAAGTCAGACGCTTGATTTCAGTTGGGGAAGTCCAAGACAAATATATATATATAGAAATATATATATGTGTATATCACTTTCCTCTTGGTTTTTCTTCAGGCGTCCTGTTTCTTGTCATTTTCTTTACCTTGGTAGGAATAGACAGACTTCCAGAAATGCATATTTTTGTGCACAACTCCTCAGTATGTGTGCATAAGTCTGAGCATAAGCTTAAGCATTTAGACTTTAGCATAGTCAGAGTTTAGCTACATGTAAATGCAGGATTTAAAGTATAAAAATACACTTTTTATAGGACTTTATTTGTCTTTAAACTAACTGCAGATAATTTTAAAAAAGCCATCAAAGAAAGTCCGATACGAAAGTAATTTTTTCAAAGTTCTCATCTTGATTGTACAAATCAATACCCTTCTGAATTTCACAATGTACACTATATATTGATTTTTCAATGGGGTGAAACATATCTTTCCGCATGAATAAATGATTGTACCATACAAGCACATCGCTCATATCAAAGTAGCTGCTCCGGGTTAACTGATGCTCCAGGAAAAGCACAGGTCCTGGGATGACTTTGTCACGCTAGTGCATGCTTTTAACTTCCATTGAGACCTTATTGCTTTTAATACCCACTACCGTGCATACATCTGGCAAAAAACTTGAATTTGTGTGAATGTCTTAAAGTACACATTGTTTGCATTGTGCTTTTGCACCGTTTTCAGGTGTGGTGATGTGTATTTATGTGAAATGTTCCATTTTTGTTGTAATGCATTTTGATAGATGATACTTTTTACATGTTTTTAAATACATTTGTGACATGTCACTTCTTTGCTGGTTTTTGCATTCTGTCTTCTTGTCCCCATTAGCTGCTCTACTGTTGCTAATTGTTCCAGTTCTTATGGATGTTTCGCTCCATGCTGCACCCAGTAGGCAGCTGGTGAGTCTCAAAGCATAAATCGCCTGCACTTACATCAAATCAAATCAAATCAGGTTTATTGTCATTTTGCAGTACATACACAGTACAGGCAAGATGAGAGAGCGTTTCTTCAGGATCATTAAAGTTTTGCAGAATGAACGCCTGGGATAGATAAGACACTAAACGTTCAATCTTGTGGTCTGCTGAAGGGGGCGCTGCATCCATGTGTGCCGCCATCCGTTGAACATGGTGAACCTCTTCAGGTCCTGGTTGATCTTCAGGGACACAAAGACACACACGATGGTGTGACGATGGTGAAGCCACAGATGCTGCCCAGAGCTGCTGTCTGTCTGTCTGTCTGCATCCTCTCCAGCTGTCTGTCCGTCTGGGATGTTGTCATGGAGCCATGTTTCTGTTAAAGCAGACACACAGCAGTCCCTCCACTCTCTGAGGGTTTCTCTCAGCAAACGTAGCTCGTCCAGCTTGTTGTGGAGGGAGCGGACACTGGAGAGCAGGAGGACGGTCCTGCTGGTCTGGAGGGGTTAGCCTTTAGCCTAGCATGGATCCCAGCTCTCTTCCTCCTCCTTTGTTTACGTTTGTACCGTTTGCGCTTCCTTCTCTCTCGGGTAACTGCCGGCGTCGTCTCTGATCGGACTCCGTGTCGGTGTAGTTTGTCCAAATCACAACCGATCGCCGCAATTCCAGCACCGTTCACTGTCCTGACACCCAGCAAAGTCTCCCGGCTGCAAGTTTTGCGGAATAAATGTCTGGGATAGACAAGACACTCAAAACGTTCACTTCCGCTGTCTCCTGTTACTACCAGCTATAGTTGTCCTGTTGCAATTTTGCTCTCATGTTGTAAACCAAAATGGACACTACTATGGCGACCTTACCTGAAAGCTACACCCCACTGCTGAGGAGACAAGATGAAATCCTCATTAAAACCCTCATGAATGATTATTCTAAGACCAGCTGTCACTCATTACTGGGAGATACTAAGTCAGTCGCCCTCCTCTTCAGACCCTCCTCTATTTTTAAGTCTTGTATCGGTGGCCAGACGTAAGTAATGTGAAGTGCTGATTGACGGGGTGATCGGTGTCGTACGTTGTGGTGTGCGCTGTGCATGCGAAGACTCCTTTTAAGACTTGAAAGGTCAGGTGTAAGTATTGTGGCAGTGTAAAGCAGATGTGGTTGAAAACAGGCTGCATTGTGAAGGAGCTGGAGGAACAGTGCAACAGGATGGCTCTTCTCCCCATCCAGCTAATACCTTTGCTTTTACTGCTTTAATAAGAGGTACAGTGTGAAAAATCTGTTA
The DNA here is from genome assembly GCF_000690725.1 of Stegastes partitus. NCBI lineage: Eukaryota > Metazoa > Chordata > Actinopteri > Pomacentridae > Stegastes > Stegastes partitus. The sequence continues at coordinate 305,690 of NW_007578488.1, forward strand.
ACATGAACACCAAAGAGAGTGTAGCCATCCCAAATGTACTGCGAAGGAGCTGCATAGGTGTTGACGGCTGACACTTCTCCGTATGAGAGCTTGCATTGCCAACATGCCTTCCAAATGATGTTGGCTGCCTGTCAAGACCAAACTTCATTTAAGTATGTTGTTGCATAATCAGAGTCGAGGAAGTCACCTTCTTCAGTAGGTACTGGTTCATTTTGGAGAATGCTGTTCCTGGCAACACAACTTCAATTTAAGTCTAGTCCTGGATTAAAAACTTGTTTTCGTAAAGCAGGAGTAGTCCGATTCCACATTTTGGAAACTGGCTGTAAAATTTTCAGGGTATTAATTATCATAGGCTGCATTAGTTTTCGCCAGGTATAGTAAACTAGTAATCTACTTACGGTTATTTTGGGGTTGTGTTAGAAGTCTTGGTTGCTTTATAACAGCCAAAGCGGAAAACATGAAGCCAATCATGTTGCTGCGTTGACACAAGTGAGGGGTTGTGAAGCTGTCAGCATGCGTATTATAGTCTGTGGAGGGAGATGGCATTTTATACCTCAGTTTACGAGCAACATTGCCAAAGCTTTTAAGCAACTTTCATCAGATTTGATTCTTGGTCTCTCTCTAGTTTTTATGACTTCTAAAACTGCAGTTATGACTCTCTCCCTATTCATTTAGATGGGGACTCAGGCTTGTTGGCCCAAAATAATTGCAGGGTGTTACTAAAATGGCTGCCACTTAGGGCTGGACCCGAATAACCGAATAGCAGACTATTCGTACGCTGTGCTGGAATCGGGATATCAATTTTGATTTCCGAATAACCTTCCCACCTTCTGGCGCCACCACTGCTACTGATGGCGGATACAGTACGATGACCGCTGATGGCGGAAATGGCCGCTCACTGCTGCGCGGCGCCCCCACATATTCAGGATATTCGTCATAACTGGGGCCAAATATCCAGAGAACACAAATTGCTATTCGGACCATAGACTGTATAAAAGATGGACGTAGCTACCGTGACGTCACCCGTTGGTTTCTGCACTGAGAAAATGAAGCCAGGGTTTTGCTACTTCCTGGTTGACATCTTGGATTTTTGGAGTCAGTGACGCAAAAATCGTCGGAGGGGGGCGGAGCCATAGGAGCAGCGATTGGTCAGACGGATTGAGAGGCGGGCCCTCTCTGCCCGCCCACATTTACTGCGTTCTGCTCGCTTCCTCTGTATCGTCGCTGCCGACTGTCAATCAAGCCAGCCACGCCCCTTGCCCCGCAAAATGTTGATGATTTTTTAAAAATTCAGTATTGATTTATTGTCAGATTGGCCACCTGATCTCTCTACTTGACTATGAAAACTAATGTGAAAAAAATCCTGAGCTGTAGGAATGCAGTATTTCGTGATCTGTGATCACTTCTTTTCCAATTCAAGTTTGGAGCCAGCAGCTGGCAGACGTAGGTTTTTGACACTTCCGAGTTGGCTTCATTTTTCAGGGCCGGTTGCTACGTCCATCTTTTATACAGTCTATGATTCGGACCAGCCCTACTGCCACTAGGATGGACAAACCACATGTAATCTGATCCCTTTGATTCTGTTTTGGCCACTTTCATTTCATACGTGGTCCAAAATCAGATGCAGAGCGACCGTCTGAGCAGCCACATCGGAGGTCCTTTCATCACTCTGGATCGACATTCATCACAACTCTGTGCTGGCCGGCCTCACTTGGTAAATGCAAATATGGAGGGCAGACAGACCTCGCAAATCGCTGTGGTGGGGCTTATCACAAATTTGCTGGCTTTTACTGCACATCAGTAAATGAGACCGCGAGCGCTGGCTTCGGCGACCTCCGTGTTTACATCTGTACAATAGCCCGCTGTGTGTGACGTGCTGTTCTTTTGCGTGCGCGGGTCAGCTCAGGACTGTGACCGGTTCACGCTAGCTGCTGCTTTGGTTTCAGCCCCCCCGGTATTGTGCATGCTGGCTCACTGCTACGCTGTTGTCATGGCTTACGGGGGCTTTTGAATATAACACAGCCATCATTAATGTTATTGCACCTGCGCTTTTCTTTCTACGCCAAGTCTCTTATGAAAACGTCTCCATTCACATGCCCTAACACTACTAAAAGAGCCATTGTTCAGTATTGTGGAGTCTATCACTAATAACTACAAATTAAGTCCCTCTGATCAAGGTGCCAGCTCCGTAAAACACCGGGTAACACACAGGCAGGACGTTGCTCGACAACACACACAGAAGGTCAGCCAGCATAAATATAGATATACAACGGCTACGAGAAGGATATTGATAGTTTTGGCTGAGTAAGTCTTAGTAACTCTCACATGCTGTCCCCTGAGGGATGACATATTCCGCAATTAACGTTGTGGACGCTGCCAGTGTGGAGCAGCACAATGTGAGGAAACAGGCCACACATGACAGACTGACGCACTTGCAGCCAGGTGGCCATTTAACCCTGAGCTCGAGCCACGCTGGAACTGTCCAGCTGTAGCGGCGACAGGGAGGAAGCTGCTGCTTTCTATCAAAACACAAACGTGGATAAAGACGAAGGGATGGAGCTTACTGATAGGAGAACGGTTCTTGAATCCACCAAAAACTCCTTTAGTTTTTTGACTAATTGAATTGAAAGTTTAAATACATTGCTCACTACATCATTTTGAGGTTCTGTCTTTAACAAAGTCCCTTTCAAAATACTAATTAATTTAGTTTTATGCTCACAGAATGAGGAAAAAAGGACATTTTCTAAAGCAAGGACACGACTGAAGAGCCCAACGTGTCATCAGAATCACTGGCACCCATTCCAGTTGTGTTTATCAGTAGACAGCCATGTGCACTGCTGATAAAAGGTGACGCCAACCAAGAAGAGACAATGTCTCAGTGTCTATGTCTCCTGAACCTCCTGTTTCCTCTTGTCTAGTCCCTTTGAACCAATACATCCAAGTCAACCCCCACATTTTGTCATAAACACTGCTCCGTCTTTCCTTTGGCTCCATGTTATTCAGTTTTTGCACCAAACAAAGGGAAAGAAAAAAGAGAAGGAAAGCCCACACGCACGGACACATCACATATTGACAGAAGGATTCTCGTCAAAGCTTCGGATATTTTCAAAAACGTTGTAATGTTAAAGGTCAAAGAGGCCTCTCATCAAGCAGACAAAGCTCATTTGGAATTCACCTTTTACATTTTTGACCTTCTCTGGAATGTCCTCGCAAACTACCTATTAACCTTCAGCGTGAAAGCACTTACACTTGTTCTGTGTGGACACTAGAGCGGATCCCAGCTGTGGGTTTGCACGTTTCAGGGCGACGCTGTGAGGTTGTTGGACAGCGACAGGCTAAAAGATAAATCACGGTCGCAGGTTGCGTCACTGTGAGCGATGCCTTCCTGCAGGCTCGTTGTTAGCACCGAAAACAACAAAAATCTCAACTCCAGGGTTAATTATTTGCTCGTTCTGGAGCTTTTGACCGTGTCAGATGGAGTTTGCGCAATAATGATGGAACTGTGGATGTTCTGGTTTTCCACTAGCGTGAGCACTTTCGGGATTTGACCGACGGCAATTGTTGGCGGTTATTGTTGGCTCTTGTGGATGCTGGTGGGGGTAAAAACAAAAAAACATCCGCTACAAGTGTGGCTCACACTAGTTATGAGGTGTTTCCTGTCTGGTCCCAGTAATCATCCCATTATGGTTTAGTGCAGCAGAGGAGGGGGAAGAAGATGCAGCAATAGCCGTGCAGCTGATTGTGGGACCGGAGAGGGATGGCGCATTCGTGTTGCGTTCAGGTGCCCCTAGACTGGGCGTAACAGTCTTACTTGAGTGATGAAGACCACAAGATAGGATCAAAACCTCTAGACAAAAAAAAAAAAACACAAGTGGACGTGCTAATCACACAATGAACACAGCAGCTTTCCCAAAAATGACATCAAGTAAATCATTAATATTAATTATGCAACTTCCCTTGTGGGACGCTTCAGAAGGACAAAATCAGTCACGTATTCAAAGCAAAACAGGAAAGTGTGTCAGCGATACCGACGTCTTACCGGAAGCTTTGGTCGGCAAAATCAGCAAAGCGTGAAGAAAAGGGCATTTTTGAGTAAGAGGAAGGTGTCGGTGACCTTACAATGTGTTTACCAAACCTTTAGAGGACTGGTTGGTTTGGAAATGAGGCCAGTGTTTACCTGGAGCCTCAGCCGAATGGAGGGGAGGGTTTCATAACACAGCCTGATCACACCTCCTTTGTTCTATCTGCCGCCTCAAGAGTGAAAGATCCTCAGTTGATGGCTGAGTGGAAAAGAAGGAGGGAGAAAAAACCCCTCAAGCCACTGTTTTTTTTTTTCCTCTTCTTGAGCACTAAATTCTTTCATGGTGAGTGAGGAGCTTGCAGCTATGGCCTCACGCTTATTCAAAAGAGAGGAGGGAGGCACGTTTTTTTTTTTAGTCAGTCGATTGACAAAAGTCAGACAGACCAAAGGTAATCCTCCTCCAAGTCCCTCAGGTGTGTTAAACCCAACAAAGGATTAGCACAAACTTCCTCTGTGCCAAAAGCAGTGGCAGCTCCCCCCTTATTTCTTATTAACGATCGTATTTTTCTTACTGCCTCAGCTCTTCGCCCCTTCAGCTCACCTTGACTTTCTAATTCGAGAGTAAACCACAACAAAAGGTGAAAAAGAGCCACTGGGTAGAAAATTACCACAGATGTTGTAGTGTGTGTGAGGGACAGGTGTGGTAAACGTGGGTCGAGTTGTGTAATTTCACCTGCTCGGGACAAAAACTTTCACAACTCTGTTTCCATTTCCTGACCCAGAGGTGCTCATTTAATGCAAGACTATAAAGTTTCATCAGTCGGGGAAACAAATCTGTCAACTTCTGTAATCATTAACCTTTAATATCCTTATCTTAATCCTTGGACTTTGACAACAATACCTGTTTTGTAATTCAAATCCATTGTCTGACTCACTCTATGATCTATTATCACTCTATTAAGCTGACTTTGATTTATTTGATCGAAGATGGAAAAGAATTCAGTGGGCGATTTGGCACAAAGGATCAAGAAAAAAGCAATTCACAGTTATTAATATAGATTTTAAACCATGATCGTGTCGCCTCTTCTTTTGTGGTCGCAGTAAGATTAGATAGTTTACTGATCACAAAACTTTTATTACAGATGCTGTAATTTTCGGACTATTGAGGCACCTGAATATAAACCGCACCGGCTAACTTTAAAAAGAAAACAAGTTTTGTTCATGTACAGGCCGCACTTGTCTATAAGCTGCAGGTGTCCACGTTGTAACATGAGATATTTACACAGAAAGATCTTTTCAACTTTTAATAAAATATGTACCGTAAATGCTTTTTTCCAAACAGTGCCTGTAACACGGCTGGTTAAAAAAATAAAAACTACAGCAGCCTACCAGAAGAAGTCATTGATCGCTATCTTCATCTTCCTCCTGAAAACCACTAAAGTCGTCTTCTTCAGTGTCGGAGTTGAACAGCCTCAGAATGACTTCGTCACACACTTCCTCAGTCTCTCTTTTGTTGTCGCTCTCGAGGCAAATTCGTAAAAATCATAAAAATTCACAAATTAGCTGCATCATTGTTTAAGCCACAGTGTTCAAAGTGTGGGAAAAAAGTAGCTGCTTATAGTCCAGAATTTACGGTAGTTCTCTGTGGATTCATCACTACAAGTGATCCTTTCATGTATATGATCCATTAGTGAAATAAAAAACTTGCTCAGTGCAGCTTTAATGTTGCTGTTGTCGACTGCAAACCTTGTAAGTCTGTTTCTCAACAGGCTCATCTTGTGCAACATTCATTTTAAGTTCGACATGAAAGCCAACAAAAGTGCAGCACCAGCGCTCATATCTTGACAGAACAATCGCACTATCGTGAGTCACTGTGCTGGCAGAGCTCCGTTTTTCTTATTGCCTGATGCTTCTGCCACACACCAGTGATAAATGTTGTGTTTTCAACCGAGTGAGAGACACTGTGATGTCCATCACCACGTCAGCAAACCTCTCCACAACTTGCAGCGAACAAATCCACAGAGAGCGAGGAGGGAAAAAAAAAAAAAAAAAAGAAATCAAAACGGGAAAAAACACGGCCAGCAGGCAACAGGATGCACATGGCCCTGAGAAGGATGGCTGGTTGGGTCCAGGAAATGGAGAGAGAAGGAGAGGAAGGAGAGATTTTGGATCACAGCTGCGTTTCGGATTGAAAAAAAAAAAAATCCTGTTTTGAAGCGCGGGGAGACATTTTGTTGTTCTTTCCTCAGACCATAAAGAGGCGGAAGGGCACAGTTTGCCACAGCAAGGGTTAAGTGCGGTGACAGCTGTGCAATCAGCATTTCAGCAAACACAATCCTTATTTTGTTTTGAGAGATGGTACAAATGGCGATCAGCTCATTTCTTTCTATCACTAAAACTCATTTTGCATCCGTGTGTAATAACAAAACGTGCCACCTACTGATGCACAAGTCGTGTTTTTGTGATTTCTCAGACTGTACAAATTACGAAGACGCATATTTGACTTTCTTTTTGCAAGATTTGTAAGTCATGTTGGAGGAATACGTGCATCAAGCTGGCCTTCCGTGAGAACCCTTACCAACAGTAGGCCGTGACATATCAATGACGCTTTTATAGGTTGTCAAATACATTAAATCCTTAGTCACACAGTGGCCGTGAAAGGCCAGAGAGCTGATAAAATCAACGCAGTTTGCTCTGTGACAGCTCATTAACGCAGGACCTGTTGCTGACGTCAGTGGCATGCCGGACAGTGATCCTGCCACACTTCAGCAAATGTTTTTTTTTTTTATTTAAGCTGTTCTGGAAGCCACTATTACATGCCAAAGGTTTAAAAGCCTGAAAAATTCATTCCACTTCCTCAAGTTTCTGTCGTCAACCTTAAAATATCTTCCACATTGTGTCATTTTTATGTATAATACACCTGACATACAGTTGAAATCAGAAGTTTACATACACGGTATAAAAATGCCCCTATCTGACATTAAATGTGACTAAACTTCTCCTGTTTTAGCTCAGTTTGTTGTTTGAACCTTCAGGCATCTGGAAATTGTAGTCAAGGATGAAGCAGACCTGATGAGGTCCACAACTCTGTTCCTGGTATCTTGGCTGATTTCTTTAGATTTTCCCATGTTGTCACAAAAGGAAGCAGTGCGTTTGAGGTGCGCCTTAAAATACATCCACAGGTGTCCATCCGTCCGTCCGTCCATCTATCCATCCATCCATCCATCCATCCATCCATCCATCCATCCAGGTCATTCCAGACTTCCCTCCCCCCACTTTCCAGCTCTTCCTGGGGTATCCCGAGGTGTTCCCAGGCCAGCCGAGAGATATACCCCTCCAGCGGTTTCTGGGTCTGCCCCGAGGTCTCCTCCGAGATGGACGTGTTTGGAAGACCTCCAGAGGAAGTCTCCCCAGAGGCATTAGATGTCCATACCACCTCAACTGGCTTCTTTCGACGTAGGAGGCTCTACTCTGAACTCCCTCTGGATGTCCGAGCTCCTCAGCCTATCTCTAAGGCTGAGCCCGGCCACCCTGCGGAGGAAGCTCATTTCGGCCACTTGTATCCGCAATCTCGTTCTTTCGGTCACAACCCAAAGGTGACCATAGGTGAGGGTTGGGATGTAGATGGACTGGTAAATCAAGAAAGAGCTTCGCCTTGCAGCTCAGCTCTCTCTTCGCCACAACGGTCCGGTACAGCACCCACATTACTGCTGACGCTACACTGAGCTGCCTGTCCACCTCACGCTCCATTTTCCCATCACTCGTGAACAAGATCCCGAGATGTGTGCCTCCAATTAACTCATGTTGTCAATTAACCAATCAAAAGCTTCCAAAGCCATGACATCGTCATCTGGGCTTTCCCAAATAGCTTGACGGCATCTTAGTGGATGTAAACTTCTGACTTTGAAGAAAATAGTAAAAAAATATATATATCTCTCTCGTTATTCTGGCATTTATTCAAATAGAAGTAATGTTGGTAATCCTAACTGACCTAAAACAGGAAAAGTTTCGTCTGATTTAATGTCAGACAGTGAGAAAGAGTTTGATGTCTTTTTATACAGTGTATGTAAACTTCTGGTTTCAGCTGTACCTTTTGATTTAAAATGGTTTGTTCACATTTACCTTCACTTAAAGCTGCATTTATTGTAATGTGGCCACTAGAAACTAAAAATCTAATGAATTAACAAATGTGTGGGGTTCATCATGTTCCCAAAGCAAACTGTTGCCTACACATCCACACTGAGCAACATCTCATCGTTCTTCTTGAGCCAAGTTTCTAACAATCAGATGAATGTAAACGTCCAATTTGCCCTGATTCACCTTCACCGTCTGTCTGCTGTATAATACAGCACAGTTGGTTAAGATATCCATTCATTGGACATAGATGAGGGGTTGTTATGCTGTGATTGTTGCAGCAAGTGACAGGAGGAGAAAAACAGAGGTCAAAGTGGCAGCAGATGGTGGAGAAATGATAGTAAAAGGGAAGAGCGTTAGCATGAGTTGTAAAACCGGGTAATGGTCGTAGATAGCCACAGTCTGTCTTTCTGTTGTGAGTTTGATATTTGATATCTACGGCATTTCATTAAAGTTACATAAGTGGGAACTGAACCTTGACAAATTAGTTTTTCTGCTTTTCTTAAGCATCGGTTCAAGACATTCACAGTGCTGTGAAACAGAAACGTGAACATGAACTCTTTCTCAGCACAGGGTTAAGGTTGGGATTCCTCTGTTTTCTTTGGTATTCTCAACTTCTTCAAATTTAAATTTTGTGACATTTCATAGGAAGCTATTGTACATTTTACTTCATTTATCTGGAAATAAAAAGGGAGAGAGTTCTATGCCCTTACGTCCATGGACCAGCTTCAATAATGAATTCTGACATGGATTGATCAGGACTAATAGTAAATGATGTTGTGCACTTTTCCTTCCTTCAGACAGCTGAGCTGTCACAGTCGCAGCTTAAGGTGCAGTTAGGCTAAACTGTTGGTCTTCAGGTTGAGTCCTGAGCTCCCCCACAGCTGTCGGAGCATTACTTTAGTATTCATTAAAGTCTGATCTGTTAACTTAAAAATATGTCTCCATTAGATCAATATTTTTGAGTTTTTCTCACAGCAGGATTTTTTTTTTTAAATCAGATTTGACCTTACAGTGCTTAACCCTCCCGAATCATCAAAGCCGTGACAGTGAAAATACCTTTTGTTGTTTCATTCTAAGCATCGATTAAAGATGAACGATCCCTCCGTGATCCTCCATAGGTCTCCTGAACAGTGGTTTTGGAGCTCCAGCCATTGTGACTTGACTCCTGGCTTTTACACAAATGAGCAAAGATTTGGAGCGTGAGTGGAGCTGGGGTGGGATTCCCTTAATTATTCATAACTTTAAGCCAAAATACAATTTAAATGGGGGGTCTATATAAAACTCACTCCCTGTACAGCTGTCATGAAGGAGGAAATCAACTACAGAGACTAAACCTGTGTTCTGTTCCAGGCTGTAAACTTGTGTACGTCTCATGTACATTTAGCCATTTTAACATGAGGGTCTGTGGAGATTGACTCACTCTGGGAGTCAGCCTCAAGTGGCCGTTAAAGGAACTGCGGTTTTTGTTGTTTGTTGGCTCTATTTTTCTCCTGCTTGATTGTGTGTTGCTGCAGTTAGACATCAGGCTAAACATAACTGTCAGTGTTTTTTCTCTGCAGCACAGGCAGCAGATTTGGTCTGATTAGTATTAGTTAGACTACTTATTTGGAGTGTTGTAGTACAAAACTTGACAGAGGAACCTTTGCACCACCTGCATATTATCTCCTGGACTATTCAAAGGACAGGTTACCCAAATTACCATTAAGTAAAATCATTCTTAACAATTAAAACCAGTATTAAACCCTATAGGATATACCAGTTGCACACAAGCTGGTAGCTCAGTGGCTCCTAAACATTTGTATCAGGAGGCACAGCATTCAAGAAAATCAGTGTTATGAAGGAACAACTTTACATATGATAAATATATAAGAAAATTCCTTTTTTGTTGTTTAGATTTTTTTCTGTATTTCAAAAATAGACAAAAAACAATCTTGCAATCACAAATACAGACCACAATTTTATATGAAAAATGGAATAACGCTAAAAATGTCTGTAAATAACCATAACATTTCCGCTCAAAAATATATATTTTTTAACATAAAGAGACTGTTAAAATACATTTGCAAATTTACTTTCATTTTGTAAATATTTCTGTTGTTAAAATACATGTATAAATACAGTTAAAGTCAAGTTAAATAATGTGAGTGTTAATAAAAGTAGATGTTTATGCATTGATTTGTTTGTTAAATAGGAAATATCTTATATAACTGTAAAAAGTTTTTACAACAAAAATGCAGAATTAATCTGTTTTCATCATTTTTTATATTTATATTAATTAATGTTTGAGATGTTGCATCTGCTCTAATACTATAGGTTTGTTTTTTTTCTGTTTGTTTGACAGTGTATGTAAATGACAATAAATAAGACTAATTCCAAGGCACACAGAAAGTAGTTTGTCCTTATGTTGCCTATAAAGCACATTATCCCACATTTTATATTGATTTTCCTCCAGTTTCCGGGGTTGAACATGGCTCTCTGTGCTGGGCTCAGCCTCCACTGCTTCACATCCTCACAGCGCCTCTGATCCACGTGTGTGTTTGTGCGCTACGTAGCGGCGGCCGAGCGTTTAAAAGCGGATCTCTGTGCGTAAAAGTCAGTCCACAGCAGCGCGCATGACAGAGCGCACATCTGCCCCTGCAGCGCAGACAGACCTCCGCTTCTCCGCTCGTTTCTCTCTCTACACTTGTCGCCTGGAGATTATTTCGATGGAAAGGATTATTTTTGCCACTTTGTCATAAATCCGAGGCGACATAAAGTTTCCACTTTTTTTTTTTCTGGTCTCGATAATCAGCGCTGTTGGTTTTAGCTGTTTCTCAACTTCAGCCACCGATCTTCTGAAACAGAAGAGAAAATGTAAGTGACATTTTTCTTTTAACATTTCATGTATAGAGTATTAATTTTCTAACAGTTCTGATCCTAATTTGTTTGATTAATTCTGTGTATTGGACTCCATCTCCATATATTTAAACTTCAAATAAAATAAAATAAAATAAAAAAATCATCCATCAAGAGTTTAGTTTCAGGAATGCCTGGAATGCCTCTTGCAATAACGGAAACAATATATAAAGTCACATTAAAAGCTTTTTTTTAATGGAAAATCAAGAACAAGAAGCAGTAAGATTATATCCAAAAGTTAGAGGTGATGCTGTGGATCTTATTAGAAGGAGATGGTAAAACAAAGATGATTCTTATTAAACCAAGTGACCATCGACTCTGTCAGTGTTTCAGGATGTGATTCCGGAAAACTCAATTTGAATTTTCATTAAGAACAAATTCAGAGATTGGATTTCGTTCCTATCTTATAGCTGCCTGTTGGCTTCGCTTGCTTCCAAAACTGATCACTTTGTTGGTGGTTATTGGGGGAGAAGAAAAAAAAAAAAAACCTCTCCCAGGGGCCCTCATGGGAGTGTCTCTCTGAGTGGTCGTGAATGTAACGAGCCCTGGCATGACATGATGGAAATGTGAGAATCCCAAGTACATTCCACATGTTCCTCCAGAACACACTGATGCTGGCTCAATAATACCGAAAAAGTTTACGACTGCGATTATATAAGAACTAAACAGACGAATAAAACTAAAGACGCTGCGTGTTTCTTTAGAAGTTATTGAGTCTCAGAGCAAATTAGAATAATAAAAGCAGCACAAACCAATGGGAGGGAATATTTGCATTTTACATTGAGGGTTTTTTTTTTTGCCTTTCTATGGAACAGGTTGTGTAACAAAAAGCAGAGAAATTACAGCCTTTCCTGAGGCTATGCTTTGTTTCCTGTCCACACATAAAACAGCAAGTATACCTGGAGGTAATGAAAACATAGGGGAGCCTATTATGGTGACAGTCCTTCTGTTTTTACTGGCTTTGCTACAAACAGCAACTATTCCCATGTGGGTAATCTAACCATGCAGTTCAACCTGTAAAGAATTTTGAACCTGTGAATTTCTGCCTCTGCAGTTTAATTTGTTGACTTTGAAGTGGAAAACTTTTCATTAGAGAGGTTTGTAATCTTAGATCTATCACAATTAAAATGGTTCAAACACAAACAACAAGTCAAGGCCTTCTAAACCTAAGTTTTGAAGCTCATTGTTTGATATTCTCCGGAGGGATTCCCAGTATGCGCCGTATGGGGATTATCTGTGAATGTGGTGTAAATACAGTTCAATGTGTAGCTTTCCCTCTATTAAACGACATTAGATCATTTCTGCCCTGTCTGACTGACATCTGTGATTTTCCTCTTCCCGCAGAATGAACAACAGAGATCGCTGGAGGGTGTATAAGAGGGCGAGCGTCATGTTTTTCCTGGCTGTGGTGGCGCTGACTGTTGTGCAAAGAGGCAGCATCAGTATGGGGGCTCCCTTTGAACTGGAGAGGCAGGCTCGCATGCATGCCTCTCAGGGAGCCGAGCCCGGAGCCGCTCTGGAAGAGAAAACCGACTCGTACCTTGGGATGAAAGGCTTCTGGAAGGCTGGCAGACATCCGCCGCAGCCTAGAGCTCAGACCCCCACAAAGGAGCCCGGAACCACGGACGACGGCGGCCCCAGAACCTGGGACGTAACCAGCTCCAACTGCAGCGCCAACCACAACCTCTCCAGCCAGGAGTGGTTCAAGGGACTGGAGGACAATTTTAAGCAGTTTCTGCTTTATCGACACTGCCGGTATTTTCCCATGCACCTCAACCACCCAGAGAAGTGCACGGGGGAAATATATTTGCTCATGGTAATTAAATCGGTGGCTACCCAGCATGACCGCAGGGACGTCATTCGGAAAACTTGGGGCAAAGAGCAGGTGGTGGACGGCAAAAGGATAAAGACCCTCTTCCTCCTCGGTAAGTCCTCCAACGAGGCGGAAAAAGCGAACCATCAGAAACTTGTGGAGTTTGAAGACTACATCTACGGGGATATTCTCCAGTGGGACTTTTTAGATAGCTTCTTCAACCTAACACTCAAGGAGACCCACTTCCTCAAATGGTTCCACACTTACTGCCCCGGCGTGCGCTACGTCTTCAAGGGGGACGATGACGTGTTCGTCAGCGTGGAGAACATCTTGGAGTACCTAGATAGCAGCAACCTCAACAAGAACCTGTTTGTTGGGGATGTGATTTTAAAAGCTAAGCCCATTCGTAGAAAGGAAAACAAATACTACATCCCCCCGGCTTTGTACAATAAGACGCACTACCCTCCGTACGCTGGTGGAGGGGGGTTCCTGATGGATGGGAATCTGGCGAGGAGGCTTTACTGGGCCGCAGACACCCTGGAGCTCTACCCGATCGACGACGTTTTCCTGGGGATGTGTCTGGAGGTGCTTCAGGTCACTCCTGTAAAACACAACGCCTTTAAGACGTTTGGCTTGGTGAAAAATAAGAGCAGCAAGATGAACCGAGAACCTTGTTTCTTTAAGAACATGATCGTGGTGCACAAGCTGCTCCCGTTGGACCTCATGCACATGTGGCATCTGGTCAACAGCGACCTGGTGTGCTCGCAGAAAGTGGAGATCCTATAGCTTGACGAGAACACCAGGTAAGGCCAGTGGCTGAGCTTTACTTGGGTGGACGCCAATAGGAAGTACAGCACATGACGCGAGAGGCCAACTTCCCCATCTCTCCTTTATGTGGAGAGGTGCCAGGACAATATTTGAATTTGCTTTTTCTGAGCATTTCCGCAATTTTTCGGAGGACCTTCTTCTAAAGTCTAGTAAATTATACAAAGAGTTTTTTTTAAAAGGTTGACTTAGAATATTTATATTGGCATTTTGAAGGACTCACACTGTCAGCATGCAGATTTAGCGATGCCAACCTAGTGGCGCTGCTGTACTGATGGTCGACTAAGGAGGACAGCCACTTGTTCTACACTTTGAGACGTCTTGTTCTGCATCATATTCTGCTGTGGGCCCTGATGCAAATGTTGGAAAAGGGGTCTCTCCCTTTTGTCACATGCATCCTCCACCTCCCCTCCAACACCTAGTCCCCCTTTTCCTTCTGCTTTCCTATGGTAGTAGAATCAGGAACCAAGAGCCTTGTGGCAGCGACTTGCCACCATAGTGAGCCCATAAATGTGAATACACCTGGAATATTTAAGGCAAAGATTATTACCAGGACAAGTGGTTAATCAAATCATAAATCAGTTTCATTTGCTGTAACATACTGTGCTTTCAGATAGATCAGAGGGAAATAATATTTGGATTAGATCGATATTGAAAAATACAAGAGCAGGTAGTGTTAGCGGGTGCCCCAGAAGTTTTGGAAGCCACTGCACATGCCCAGTGCAAATGGCTTCAAGTTGGAGAAAGAAACAACTCTCTCTACCTCAGCGATTCGGGAAAAAACACCTAATTTTATCACTGGTCACCATTTGAACGACAAGTTTTTATTATTTTTTTCAAAAATATATGCAGTACATTTTCCTAAAGTGAGATTTAAATCACTTTTTTTTGTATTGTAGAGGTCTTTGCACTCATTAAATGTGTCCGACTTGATCTGGACGTCTACTGCATGTACACTACTGGGAGAAGAAAAAAAAAATGTCTATACTTGTTATTATACTTGCTGTCCGTAAATTTGAATGTGCTGATATACTTGACATGAATTAGGTAGAGGGTTTACAATGACACTGTGAACTAAAACTATTGCTGGTACGAGAATATACGTGTTAATTTAACTGTCCCCCGGTGAAAGGGGGGGTAAATTTGGGGGTTCTTACGTTTAATTTAAAGCGACAGATGAACATATAAATGGATAAATGATCATAAAGCTGAACGCTGTGGGTGTAGTGTGTGATGATTATGTCTAGATGATGTAAATATATGTAAAAACAAAATAAAATAAAAAAATCAATGTGTACATAGAATGTTGTTTGTAAATAAACGCCTTGACAATACAGCTGTTGTTGAAAATCTGTCCTAGATCGGCGGTTTTTGTGTTTGGCCTTATCGGCATCCAACATCTATGTGAAAATCTGCATCAGGTCACCCAACAATAGTGTCCTGTGTTGACATGTGGGTATCGGTTACACAACTAAACAATAAGGAGAACATACATTGCTCAAACAAACATCATATTGATGTACAGTGTATTAAGTGTTATCATTTTATCAATATGTTTTCTCTATAATAGCGCCATCCTGTGATAACTGATTGAGAAATTTCCATAACTCACACACTATTTAAATATAAGAGGCTGCTTCATTATACATTGTACACTTCGAAATCTGAGACTCTCAAAAAAAAGAACAACAAAGAAGTTCCCCCACTTCGGCTTAACTTTGCCCACTCACCGTCTACTTTGCATTTGTTGTCAGAAAGCGACCGCAAATACTCCTGACTCGGTGTGACATTTCACACTGTTTATGTTAAGTGTCCCTGTCAAATATTGTGTGTCTTTTCACCGAGCAGAGCCGCCGAGACTGATATGGCACTTCAACAGTGAACGTACTGTATGGAAGCTTTGAGTTGGCCCAAAAACACAAAGAGGGCACCACGAAACAAAAGAAATGCCTGCCCCTTGTTCTTCGCCAAAGACAAGAGAGAGACGCATAGAAACTGGATCGCCTCTATATTGTGTTTCGCGATGGTACACACTCGCCAACTTAGAAGCGCAGCTTAAGGTTGATCTCTTTCTGCTGTTGCCTTTGTCGAGCACAATGGAGACGTGATATGAAGTCAAATCTGTGAAGAAACTGGGCTCAACAGCCTCCATTGTTGGGTGGTCGTATCGTTTATCAGTGTGGTTTATTCAACGTGTCCTTACGAAGAAGGTGCCATCATTTACTGCAAATGTTGCTATTTTAGTCCGACGCCGCCAAGAGCGTCCGGCAAAACGGAACAAGAGATTGGAATAATAGTAAGAAAGTGTGTTAAGATCATTTATTAGCAGTTTTGAGTTCATAGGTGTGCCCTGTTGGATATGAGCTTGGATTAGAGGTCAGATCCTGCCGATACGAGGGTAAACAGGTATATGGTTTTCTTTTTTTTTTTTTTATCAGACAATGAGTATATTTAAGTAGGAGCTGTTATTACCTTCTGACATGTTTAGACTCACTTCAGTCTTGCTCAGAAACATCACTGACGTCTGTGGTGACGTGTCTTTATCAGCTGGTGGTTTCCTGGAGGAGTTTGGCAGGTGGGTCACGCCTCCTCCATAGATTAAAAAAAAATGAAACCGTATACCTGTAATCAGAGTAGACAAAATTAACCTAATCACGCTATGAGGGTAAATGGTCGGCACTTATGCAGCGCTTTTCTACCTTAGCGGCACTCAAAGCGCTTTACAATGTGTTTCTCATTCACCCATTCACACACATTCATACACCAATGACGACAGAGCTGCCATGCAAGGTGCTGCCTGCCATTGGGGGCAACTTCGGGTTCAGCGTACTGCCTAAGGACACTTCGACTGTGGAGGGGCGGGGGATTGAACCACCAACCTTAGGATCAGAGGACAAGTGAGTTTCAGCTCCACGATGATTTTTTAAAAATTCAGTATTGATTTATTTTCAGATTGGCCACCTGATCTCTGGATTTGATTATGAAAACTAATTTTAAAAAATCCTGAGGTGTAGGAATGCAGTATTTCGTGATCTGTGATCACTTCTTTTCCAATTCATGTCTATGGGAGTCAGGGCTTTTTGGAGCCAGGACTAGCGGACGTAGTGATATTGCAGGTTTTTGACACTTCCCGGTTGGCTTCATTTTTCAGGGCCGGTTGCTACGTCCATCTTTTATACAGTCTATGTGTGCCACAGACCTGCCAGCGACCTCCAGGTTCATGTTTCCCAACAGCCTGAACTGTGAACACGCAGCCAGACGAAACGAAGAAGGCAAACAAACGACAAGCGTCGCTTCATCAACATATCGTCCGCACCGTAGTTTTTTAAAGCAGCATTCAGCGCAGTCTCACAGAGCCACCGACAGAGCTGTCTCATAACCTTGTTGTTTTTTAATTTATTTATGAACCTCAAAAAAATACTGCATTTCTTTTCCTTAACAACCAGGACCTGCACGACTGTTATATTAGGTAAATAAAGGTGACATCTGTATGGCTGATACAAGGTCGATATTTCATTTCTAAGTCTTCTAATGTTTTGGGGGTTTTTTTTACACAAAAGAGAAGTGGCTGTAAAATGACTGTCGGACATAATTATGATTCTTTTTTTATGTTTATTTGGGATGAAAGCAAACATGTAAATCATCTGTAGTGTAAGCTGCAACCCTCGCTGAACCAGAAGCAGTTCCCGTGTGTGTACATTAGGATGCACTGACTTTTATGGTGGGAAGTCATACTTTTTAATGGCCGTCGCTCAAGTGTGTATGTGTGTGAGGCACAGAGAGTTGTTACCCAGTAAAAAAAAAAAAAAAGAACAATTGATTCTCACCTGCCTCTTCAAAGCGGTGGTCGTCAAACTTCTACTCCGCCAGACAAAAGACATGACGGGGGAGTTAGGCGGTCAGGAGATTGCCTACAATTTGTGCTCAGCAGATGAACTTTTAACTCTCTGAATTGTCTCCCAGCCAAAGGGCCAAGTTAGAAAAACACTGGCTTTGTGGCTGGGAGAACTGACCTATCAACCATTAGCCAAATTTTACTATAATCTAGTGTAAATGTCCCACTGCGGTGATGATATTTGGCTGCATGCAAGTACGCAGCCGGCCTCCCGACCTGCCTGCAGACCAGGAGCTTCATATTTGCTGACACTAATTGGAGGAAGCTTTTGATGTCGGTGTGGTCAATGGGTCGGCCGGACGGGAACGCAAAGCTTTCACACTGGCGCTCTATTTTCTTCAAAGGCCTCTGGAACAGCGTCACTGGCGTGGTTAGAGATGGGAATGTCATTGCTTTGGCTAAAATTAAAACGAACATTCCTCAACCTAGAGGCTGCTCACAAGCCTATCTGCTCATTCAAATCATGTAAGATTACTGCTCACCACTTATTAACACATAGGTTGTTTCCTCCTGACTATATCCTCACTTGTGCTGTATCTGCTCACTTTGGATAAAAGCGTCTGCTAAATGAAACTGTAGAATCGTAATCGTACGTGCAGTTGTTCCCCTGCAGAGCGGGACATTGCACAAATATTCCAGCAAGTTTCAAGACACAGAATGTACCAGAGCCTGCCTGATACTGGGTTTTTCAGGCCGCTGTTTATTAACTTTCCAGGCATCGATCTAGCGTCTAACTGTGAAGACACCGCTTGGCTCTACCTCACCGCCTGCTCAGCTGTGATGGGTGCTCTGCTGCATGTGCTGCAGACAGAGTGGCGTAAAGAAGGAAGTTGGGGCTGCTCTGCCGGACAATCTGGGTGATTACTTACATTAGGTGTCAGTTTCGGCATTATGTTCTGTACAGACATTATGGAAAACATATATGCCAATACATGAGCCGAAAATATCAGTCAGGCTCTAAAAATATACAGAAAAAATGGCTACTTGGAAAAAAAATGTTCTCCCACTGCTATCAGGCTCTTAAACGGAAGCCTACAATCACGGACTGCCTCAGTACTGTTTACGGTTTTTATTGCCGAACATTGCACATACTTGCTGACCATTGCAGATAAAGCTGATGTTACACTACTTCTTATCTTGTACAGTCCATTGGTCACTTAAATAGTGCTTTTATCCAAACCGCTTTACAGTGTGTTTGTCATTCAGCCATTCACACACACTTTCACCAATGATTAAAGAGCTTCCATGCAAAGTGCTGCCTGCCATTGGGAGCAACTTCGGGTTCAGTGTCTTGCCCAAGGACACTTCGACTGTGGAGGGGCGTAATGTCCACTATACTGTATAATGTTAACTTAATATTACCACCCTGCGACAAAGGAACAGTTTCACGCGTTTGTTGCCAGAAGTTAGCAGAAAAGACCAAAACCCCTCTTATGCTAGATGGAGGGTTTGAAGCTGCAACTTAGCCACCTAGCTTAGCACAAAGCTAAGCTAAGCTACATATTTACTTCACAGACATAAAAACGGAGTCAATATCTTTATCTAACATTCAACGAGAAAGGAAATCAGTCAAAACTAGAAAGAAAGTTTTAAAAAAAAGAAAAAGAAAAAAAGCTGAACAATGCTTTTTTAACATTTTGGGTAAAGGTGACAAAATAAAACACACATGAACCACAGATGAATGATCCGACCGTTGGCACTAACATTATGCATGCTGATATCACAGTAGGACTCCATGTTATTCCTCAACAGTACTCTACAAACAACTTACAGTCCAAATCTAATGCTGTTCAGACATCAGCGCTCTCTTCCCGTCTAGTCTCCAAGTCGACCAAAGTGCTTGTGTGACGGTGTAACAGCCTGCATTGTAGTCCGCCATCGATGAAACTGAGCACAATGTGCTAACCAGTACGAACATCCAGGAAACGTGTAGACGATAAATTTGTACTCCTACGTCCACTCGGCAGAAGGACGGCGTTGTCCTAGACTCCCTGTATCGCACTCGAACAAAACCCGAGCCATTGTGCCTTCACATGTGTGCTATAGTACACCCTGCACATGACAATGACAAAGATCCTCTGTGAACGGGTCTCTGAGCAGTATACTCCCATTTAAAGAGGGCCCTTTTAGAACTAAGCACATGAGATAGGTATCAGTCTCTGCCCTCGCTCCTCTTCACAATGCCCTATTTACTCAGCATCAGGCTTTGTAGTTTTATGTTTGTTAGTCAAAAATGAAACACGAGGGTAAGATATCAGCTCTCATCCATTGTTTCCCGCATTAACCTTTGCTGTTTCTTAGGCTGCTAGTTTTGTTATTTACGCGCCCTTTCTTCAAAACCAGCAAGAAAAGCAGGGGGTGGAAAAAAAAACATGAAATACAGCTGAACTGAAAACAGCACTCAAAGGTGAACTCAGAAACAGAAAAGAAGGCTCACAGGTCATTCTAGACGGCTGACATAACGCCGCAGAGAAAAGCTGGCATGACCTCTGCCACTGTTCAAGGCGGGGGGGCAACAAATCTGTAAATGGAGGTATTCAGCGGTGCCATCATCGGTGCCTCCCGCCCAGGCACCTTCAGGAACAAAGATGCCTGTTCAGCCAGCGGAGCCACCAGATGACAGCATACTGCTGTCCCCTGTCTGCTGGTGTCGCTGACATGACAGACCTGCTCAGGGTCAGCGTTCGTCAAATCACACTGCGTCCTCCGATCAGCGACCAATCAGAAAGAGTTTAGTGTGTCACAGCATCATGTCACAGATTACAGCGACGGTTTGTTCTTTACATGTTGTTTTGTC
>NW_007578489.1:0-3008 GCF_000690725.1 Stegastes partitus
GATAGACTGGTGACCTGTCCAGGGTGTCCCCTGCCTTCGCCCTAAATCGGCTGGGATGGGCTCCAGCCCCCCACGACCATAGTGACGATTAAGTGGTGTATAGAAAATGGATGGATGGATAGATGTTTTCTTGTGATCTATTTTTCTGTCGGCAGGCAAACAAACAGTAGCAGTACAGCAACTATACTGCTTCCCCTTCATGCATGGTTTGTGCATCTCTGTGTGCAGTCTCATGCCTTTGACTTTGAAAGCGGACAGCAATGAGCACCTGACTCCATTCATGCTACAATAGCATCAACCTGCTACGCTCAGTCGCCTTGCTCCTCACGTCGAACACTGACAAGCACACGGGGCTCCTGTGGATGTTTCTGAAAGGCTGTGAGTTTGTACTTCTCTAAAGATGACGCTTGAAGCACTGTGTCAGTGATTATTCCTGAAGCGCAGCAATCACACAGTGGGCAGACACATTACGCTGGACTTCTGCAGAATTCACAACTTCCCTCTGTGTTTGCTGTGGAAGGCGTTCTCCACACAGTATCACTAAATTCAGCAGCTCCTGCTTGAATTACAACCCAGTTAATGATAAGTTACAATGCTGTGAGCTATAAAGGTAGAATTCCCTCGCACGGTCTCTCCTCAGAACAACCGCTCAACCATCTGTTTTTTCTGGAACACGCTCAGTCGGCGTGCTGACAATCTGCATGGATGCAAATTTTGGGCTGCAAGTGGACGCCAGCGTGGGACCCTCGTGGACTTGGGCAGATGATGAATTTCATGTCACAAAGGCTGTTCTGGAGTCAGCAAGCACAAATTCATTCAGTCATGAGTTCATTCCCTGGGTGCCTGTACAAACATGGCTGGTCTCCCCAACTTTGAAACGCAAATCTAGCAAAAGAAACCAGAATGAATAGAACCAGTTTAGTAGTTATTTGAATGCAAAATTAAACTTATTTTGCCACATGATTTTATTGAACTGTCTTTTTTGACCGTTATGCTGTACCGTGTCACTTCAGGTAACAGTCTTCTTTAGTTTTTTCTTTATTTGGCTAATGTTGAAATGAAATGAAATGAAATGAAATGAAAAATACTTATTTATCCCAGAAGGGAAATGTTGCACACATCCTCAGCTGACAATGGGTTTAATGTTTATGTCCTATTTGTTCTTTTCCTTTTTTGAAATCAATAGAAAAGCCATTAAAACTGTTGACAGCACATTAGCAACAGAGTGATAACTGGTTGACAGTTAACAAGGTGAGCTCCTACTTGCTCTAACACACTGTTGAAGCACCGTTTAACACTGATAACATTAACGACAGACACATAGGAAGCTACGGCTAATGTGACCTCTCACACATGCTTTGCAGGCTTTTCTTTTTTTTTTATCTTAATGATGGTGGTGATGGTGACAGATGTAGGAGCAGACAAAAAGCCAAACAGAAACACGGAGGTCTTCAAAGCCCAGGGTAAACATGTCACAAATGGGTTGCGAGCCCAGTAGGAGATCCGGGGTGAGCTTCTGATTGCTTTCATTATTCCCTCTCAAATCAAAATGTCAACCAGCATGAGGAAAGCGGTCCAACTGTGTTCGCTGATAATGAGAAGGATCAGTTTTCCTGTTTTGCAGAAAGCCAGCTCTCTGGAATCAACAAGAAACTTCCAGCTTGTTGTTTTTTTTTTTGCTTTCACGTCTCAGATCTCCATCTAATCATACAGCAGCTTTTCCATTCACCAGTTAAGAAAAACTTTGCTGTTGTAATACGAAGCAAAAAACTTCTAAATCTACTTTTTAACTTCTTAGTTAAACGTCTGGTTGTGTTTCTAAACTTTGTAAAGGTCACTTGTGGCTCAAACACAGTGACATTTTCCCAATTATTTTCTTTTGATGATCTCTGTTTCTGAGCATGTCTGAAGTGACTTGAAAATAAAACAGGAGTACAGCCGCACAGGAGAAAAGGAATAATGAATATTTTGAGAGAATGGAACGCACTGATCGTAAAAATGCATCTTTTATTTACAGCACAAGACACAACCTGCAACTGCTTGATTAAAGCTGCGTGTTTGTACAATTCCCCAAAGCTCTGTTACAAAGCTCTTTAAGAACACGGAGGATGATCAATAAGTGTTGTAACAGCAAATGAGAAAAATGTTGAAGCAAACAAGGGAGGCAGATGGAAGAACGGCTGACAATTGAACACACGAAACTGAGTGTGGTAACACTTGTGCTGTTTTATAGCCTAGACATTCTGATTCCAAAGGTTCGGTAACTTCTCGTTTTCAACCATGTGTGGAAGAAACAACTTGTCTGAGAACCAGCAAATCAGAATCTTATTGTATATGCAAGCAAGTGACGAATTAAAGGACAAACTAACGCAAGGTGTTGGTCCACAACATGCTGGCAAATCAACATCAGTGCTCCTTGGCATCGATTCTCCAAATCTGTGGAGCTCTCCTGGAGGGGTAAATACCATTTCTCCAAAAGACGTTCCCTCATTTGTTGTTTTAATGATGCTGTGGAGAGCACTGTCTAAGTCTGTAAGTATTCAACCAGGTTAAGCTATGACGCTGGATTTGGACGTGATGAGCCCAGATCATTTCCATACATGTGGGCCAGTAGGGACCTCCTCCACCATGTAGTAGGCTCAGACACATCGTTACCCATCGGCCAATTTAAACCTAAACCATGATCACTGCTAAACTGGACCAGGTAGTTTCAAACCCTAAAATTAATTAAACACAGTTGAAAATGCAAGTGAGTGGAAAATAGCAAATCAAATCAAAATGATTCACAAGGAAACAGCACGAGACTGGAGATGAACCCGAGTCTACCGACTGAAAATCCACTGATTTACACCAACAACAACAACCCCTACGCCAACCTCTTGGTAAGTGCATGGATGGGGCCCCACCACCATCACATGAGGTGATAGTACTGAGCCTACTAGTAGAAGGTGGAGGAGGTCCCTACCACCATCTCCCTATGGATGGAAGCTTGTCATCCTGAAGGTTTT
>NW_007578489.1:3483-18160 GCF_000690725.1 Stegastes partitus
TACGACTTGATGACCACTCACAGTCCTAAAATTAACGGTGAGGTTGGACCTGGTGGACCCAAACCACGTCAGCAAAATGTCCACCACAGCATAACAGAGCCATCGGATCCTTTCACTTTAGGGTTCAAATTTTTCCTTTAATTTGTCACCTCATCTGTACCCACAATACATATTTTGGCTTTTTGTAACCTTTAATATTCACCAGTAACGTTTCGTTTCGTTCATTAGGATCCCCATTAGCACCAGCATAAGCATTGGCTGTTCTTCCGGTACTGTAAGACCTTTGCTTCATTCAAGTAAATTCCGTCAAGTAAACAATTTGGTTTAAGTCAGAAAACATCTGGGTCATATTTAAATTTGCAAATGTGAACTCTGGTACGAGACAAGCTTGAGTGCTGCAGTCTCATGCACTGTAGGATCATCCACGTTCCCTCCTGCTGCCTGAAAATCACTCTACCGCTTCCATCGCCAGTAAAAGGTTCAACAGAGCCTAAACGGCAGTCACAAACATATTATACAACTGGATGTCAAGACAGCACTCATTCACTCCAATGAAAAGCTGGGAAATATTCAATCTTAATGTCGTTGAAATTCAGAATACAAAAAGCAGTAATAGGTCTGGAGTGACCCTCGAGGTGTACTCAATAGTTTTGCACATCTACAGCGTTTTTATTGCAATGAGTTTGGGTTGCAGGTAAGCTTTGGTTGCAGTGATCCGTTTGCTCTCAGTGAAACATTCTCAGCAGGACTGATTGCACACTAAGGGATAAAAGACTGAAATTTCCATAAATGTTGTTGATAAATTCTGATATTTGCAATAAACGTAAGTGCTCTAAAGTCAGCTACCTGTTTTCCCATTAGTCAGACACAGAGCAGCATTCAGCTGGAGCTCCAGAGACGAGTGATAATTCCCTGAGGGGTCATTACAACAAGCGTCATTTCATCCATTGTTGTGAATCCTTGAACTAACAGAGCAATTTTACTTAGAAGCCCTGCAATTGCTGCATGTCTTTTCTTTTGAGTAGAAACTTGAAACGTCTTTTCAGCTTCGGGAGGCAAATCGCAACATACCAGTGTTACATTTACATTCTTGGCTGCAGGCGTCGGTGTTGTGAGATAAGTTGCTTCTAGCACTGACTTAAGCGTACAGAGAAGCCGTGTTGAACCGAGGACCTCCGTGTGAACGCATTTAATTTATGTGCGTGAAGCCGAGCTCAGCAGACGCCGAGGTCGCACGGAGGCTGAGGAAAATAATCACTGATTGTAATTATTTTTAATGCCGAGCAACAGGCATGAAAGAAACTACCGTGTTTAATGTGCGTTTCATCCACTTATTCCCAATCGGTTTGGGGGGAGCTGCTCAGAGGCACGCTGTGGTGCAGCTGCACGGCCCACAAATGTGTGGTTGTTGTTCTCCCTGAGACTGCTGCTGTAAATACAGTATGGATCCTGTCTTTAAGGGGCTTTTTAGTGATCTGTGGCCTCTACCGGGCCAGCAGGAATTAATATAACATCATTAGCACAACAGGATCGTCTCCTGCACAAGTGAGGCAGCTAATTGCAGCAAAGATGCAACAGAAGAAGAAACTATAAAGGAAATATGTCTTTTTGCTAAATGCTGGGAAGTTAACACAGTTTTATTACTGAGTACCACTGTCCTTTTGTTGCTGAGCAGACTTAAAAAGCCCTTCATGGTGTTAAAGTTTCTCTGAGGTGCTGCTGCCAGGTGCTCCTCACCTCTGAGGACAGTAACATGAGCTGATTTTCCATGTGGCTGCAGGAAAAGGGTCTTCAAACTGTACTGAGCTCGTGTTATTAACATTGCTCTTGTATTTTTCATGCTGTGGCTAACTATACACCTAATTCAGACACTGTTGTGATTGAAATAAAGATGCCACTTTACAAAACAGATTGTATTACCTGCTTCTTTAGCCTCCCGCAACTCCATAGTTTTGTTTTTTTTTTTGCTCTTGCTTTGCATTCAGAGTGGATTTACATGAGAATATTTTAAGACAAAGTCATTATGTCGGTCTAACCTCAACTAGAACTGTTGATTTAGAAAAATAATCAGGGTTTCAGAGTTTATTTTCAGTCAAATTATGACCAGCCAGTCAATCTGTTCAGTGGGAACAGAAGCTGAAGCATATAACTGCCTATTCAGAAAACTTTAGTGTCTCATTTGAACCTGTTAAGTTCATATTAGTGTTATTTTTCAGAATGCAGGGTAGTTCAACAGATCTACAAAAATCCCTGAATGTCAGAAACAGACATTATTAGTCCGTAACTCTAAGTTTTCTGCTGGAATCATCACTGTGGCTCGTTTTCAGGCATCAAGAAATTTGCCACCATTTGTTTAACCGAAACCCAACCAAGCAGTTTTGGTGCCTACACTGGACCAAACAGTGAGGAAAAAGGAAAGTGAAATAAGGGCCGACACAGAACTCCAGTCTCCTGGTTGAAAATCTTCTGGCTTTTGCTATCGCTTCCAATCCAGCCCCTTATGAGGCTCTTCCATCCATCCATTATCTATACACCGCTTAATCCTCACTGGGGTCGCAGGGGGGCTGGAGTTATGAGGCTCTTTAAAAATGAAAATACTTCAACGTATCAGTCACACTGAACATGAACACCAATACTAAAGGGCACCTTGTCCGTATCTCTGAGACACCACCAGCTTTGACAAACGAGGAACATTCGACAATGTGCATTAACATTTGTGCTGCTTCAGACTTCTAGATTCAGTTACATCTTTTTCATAGTTTCTCCTGTGAAATAATTTAAAGAGTGTATTTTAATGCACCCGCCTGCTTTTTACTGGGCACACTTGCATGCAGCAGTTCCTTTGGATTAATATTGTACGAATGCAAAACCATGTATTTTGAGTTACACTGGTATCAGAACTATAGTTTCACTTGTTTCGTGCTTTTATCCAAAAAGTTTATTTAATTAGTGTAGTTTAAACTGCTTACTGTCTCTGCTCCCGGTTTGTTTTTTTTCATTCAGTCCGTCTAGATTCTTTGCAACCCTCTTTTGAATTGAATTATGCTGTATAACTTAATATCACTGAAGTTGCTGGAGTGCAGCTTAGAAATGGGACATTTTGTTCCAAACCAGAGCAGAAAGCTGCTATAAAGTGACTCGAGTCTCTGCACCTGACCCCTGAGTCAAGGTTTACATGAATATTTTATGTCTTTGTTTCCCAGAGCTCCGGCTTTAGAGCTGCAAGACTCCAGAAGGAGGTTTCACACAGGTGCTGCAGCAAACAGCAGCTGTCATGTCGCGTTGCCTTCGACACACTGTGATATGCAGCAATAAGAATCTGGCTCATATCTTCCTGTGTAGAGCAAAAAACCATTTGGCCTCCGTCCTCGAATCATAAACACGGGACTAGTGGTGAGAACTTGATTATAGCAGCACATTAGCACTATAGGGGCAGTGTCCAAAACCCATTATAATCAATTAGTGATGTGTCTTAGAAGGGATCATCAGATGAGTGTGTGGTGGAAGATGTGTTAGAGGACAGAATAAATAATGCGCGTGCTGAGCGAAATGCAGGGAGACTCAGCTTCTGATCATAAAGCTCATGTTTCTCCCCATAAAGCTGTTTAAAAATATGCTTGTAGTTCTAATGAGCCCCCAAAGCTCTTATGTGAAACTAAACTTTAGCCATAACTTCCATAACTCACTTACAAAACTATAAATAATCCAGTTTCTGGTTACTTATCCAGCCATTTTAAGTCTCCAGAGATTTGATTCAGTAAGGAGCAGGTTTTTCCATCTCAGATTTAATAGCTCCAAGGATAAAAATACATTTCTTACTAATTTTCTCCTTCAGTTCTTCAGAGCAGCCACTCAGTATCTAAAACAGCTTAAATAGTGCTTGCTAAATTGGCTGCTTTTATTATTTGTTTACTGGTATTAAACCTGTCTCTCTTGACCGTATGATCTGTAATCTTGTAAATAATAGAAAAAGCTTCAACCTCCCTCGTGCTACTTTATTTTAAAGTGCTGAAATTATGGGAAACAAGAAAAACGAGATCTGGGTGGATTTGGATGATGGTGTTGTTACTTATATGTCCTCTTTCTTTTTAAGTTATTTAGTTGTTGTTTTATTCCTCCCTTAAGAGTGAGTGGTTTTAAAGTGACACCTGTTGAAACATCACATTATAAAGTCAAAGCCGGCATTCTAGGAAGCTTTTCCGTGAACCCACTGCTGTCCAGTGCTACACTGAGCTGCTACATACCTTCTGTGACCAGTTCTGGTTGTTCTGCAGCAAAAACATTCTTAAGGAGAGCCTTTCCATCGGCTTGGAGAGGATTAAGGAGAATGGAATGAAGTTTACTGGTGTTTGTTAAGTCAGACAAGTCAGGTTATTTTAAGTGTTTAATGCATTTGTCAACAACTGTCGCTCCTCAATCGAAGCATCCGTAACTAAGAATAGCAAACTCGATAAACAATGTTGAAAGTACTCATCAATGTAAAAGTAATCCATTACAAGAAACGTCCTCCATTCAAAGCACAACTGAGTGAAAGTACAGAAAGAGTACTGCAACACTGAGTTAATGGACAAAAAGCAGTCGTTCTGTGTGAACTCTGAGCTGCAAAATTCAAACCACTGACAGGTGAAGCATGCGAGGTGTGTCAGGAAAGTTCCAGGACTGGTGTCACAAAAGATAGATTTCAAATCCAAGCTACAAACTACAAGTTTTCCCTTCCAAATAATCCCCCTGGAGTCTAACACACTTTCCCAGCCTTCTCTGTCACGCTGCCATGCACTCCTGGAAGGATTCTTCCAGGATCCTCCACAGCTCCGTCGTCACAGCCATCTTGATGTCGTCCACGTCTTCAAAACAGGTCCCCTTGATGACCCCTTGAGCTTGGGGAAGAGGAAACAATCACATGGAGCCAGGTGGGGTGAGTAGGGAGGTTGCTCCAGCATGGAGATGTTCTTCTCAGCCAGGACCTGCTGGATGCTCAGGGCATTGTGAGCAGGTTGTCATGGTGAAGCAGCCACCACTGGTCCTGCCACAACTCTCGCCTCTTCTCGTGCACTGAACGACGCAAAAGCCACAGGATCTCTTTGTAGACGTGCTGGTTGATCGTCTGAAGGGATAACCTGTAGTTTGTAGTTTGGGTTTGAAATATATCTTTTGTGTCACCAGTCCTGGAACTTTTCTGACACACCTCGTAAAACATTGATTGCTTCATTAGGATGCAATACCATGCTGGGAAACCTTGGGTCCTGGCATACATGTGCCTTCTATCTAGACACTGTTGTAGATCAAGCAACCCCCCAAGTCCCACAAATAGGAGTTTGTGGGTTTAAATCTGGGCTTGAGCCCTTCTATGTGGAGTGTCTGTGTTCTCCCTTTGCCTTGGATGGTTATGCCTCCAAAGACATGCATGGATAACGGAGCTGTTCTTTGCCAGAGTCACTGCAAAGACAAAGACAACGAGGCTGCTGCAGTTCACAGTGACACATTTTATGCATCCACAGGCGTAAGGACTAAATTCAGCACTAACTTTTGTAATGGTTTACACAGATTTGATTATTAGGACAAGAAACAATAACTTATTTAACAGTTTCCACAGTGTCTCTTTCTCAAAAAAACAAAAGTCTCTTTAACAATGCATCCTGGGAAGTCTGCTTATATGCTAGTTTTGTGTCTAGTTAATGAGTTGAATGAATTCTCAGCTGTTCATTCATTCATTCAACTCAAGTTGAAGTTGAAGTTGAAAAAAGACAAGAGTCAAAATGTCCACATTCAGAGCCAGCTGAGTTATTTATTTTTTTTCTTACTCCTCATCTCAAAAAATATAACTTTTTGTTGATATTTCGTCCCTGTCAGTATAACTTAACTCTTCTCCATCCCCCGGGGAAGTTTTTATGAAAGTGCGTCTCACGTTTAAGTCCCCTCTGAGTCAGCATTAAAACACAAATATCATGATTAATAATAAACTAAACTGTATAATTCATCCCACTCTCACCCAAACGGTCGAGGCAGATGGCCGTCCCTCCCTGAGCCTGGTTCTGCTGGGGTTTTTTTTTCCCCTGCGGGGGTTTTCGGTTCCTTCCCACTGTTGCAGACTGCTGAAGCTTATAGGGAATCCAAATGTTTTGGATTGTTGGGTGTTTCTGTTTCTGCCTTTGTGAAGCGCTATGAGATGACTTGTTGTTGTAAATATGCGCTATACAAATAAAATTGAATTGAATTGAATTGAATTGAAGTTATATAACTTGTGTTTTTTAAGTTTATAAGTGAATTTGTCGTTTTACGTTTAGCTATTTTGAAATAAGCAAAACACATAAATTTATATTCTGTAAACTAAAGAAGATGTGTTGATTTGACACAATCAATTTGGGATGTTTTACAGTGTACTTCAGCAGACGCAACAAATGATCTTACAGCCGCTTAAACCTGTATGATGATGTCTTAGCTGTGTTACAAACAGTTTAGAAATTGATTGTTGTTTAGTTAAATGCTATAAGTGCTACATAGAAGTTCAAAAATGATGGTTTGACTTTGCATCTGCCTTGTTACATAAATTCATCAGTCTCAAAGGTTGTAAAGTCTTGAGAGACACTTTTTTTCCCAATCTGCCTACGACTTCATCCACTTTTCCTTCAGGCGTGAATTGAGGTCTTCTTTATCTCATCAAATCAGCTTGACTCAGAATTCAAACCCACCAGCGTGGCTTAACTGACATCTTCTCTGTCGGAGCAACAAGCTTAATATCTATGACATCCAGGAGATAAGAGGATGGGGAAATCTCTATATAAAGATCAATGTCCCCCGTGTGGACAGAGTCACAAGAGAGACTGGACTGCCTTTATTGCTGCTTCCCATGCAGGGAGCCTCACTGGGTCAGACACATAATTTTCCAGCACAGCATGAGAGGAGATGAATCACTGCTACAGCATGAATCTTAAAGCAGATTGCACACTTTCAGCTCCGTATTCTCTCCAGGAGTTTTTTAAAATTACTTTATTAAATTTTTTTCAGTATGAGAAGTTTTTGACTTCCCCCGAATCGTTGTCAATGAAGAGCGTGATGTAGGAACCGTGACATTCTCCGGCTGCATTGTTCACCTTGAATGCATAACAGATATGTTTTTGTAATGCTTGCTCAGCTCTTTCTGTTCCTGCGGAAAAGTTCACCTGCTTTGTGAGATGATAGTTTGCTGCTCTGCCTTCTGAATAGCTTCTCCGCTCTGAGATAATTTCTTATTAGGGTTGACTCACTAAATGTTTCTGCAGTTTATCCAATTAAAGCTTCATTCATCAAACCTCCGCTGGTTTTACTCCAACAAAGAATGGCGGTTCATCGAGTGCTCTGTTCAAATTTTAAACAAATGCGGTTTTCAAGCCTTGACTCAGAGATGCAGGTGCGCTGCTAACAGTCTGGTTCGTGTTATTGCGAGGGAGCAATCAGGCTGCGAGCTCCTTTGGCTGTGACTTCACACACGTTTGGCAGCGGGCGCTCGCACAGCAGCATAATGACTTGTTGTTTTCCAAGAGCATCCACTCCGATTTCTGCCCTCACGTCCAGCTGTAGACTGTAGATCCAAAATTGTCTAAATGAAAGGCTATTAACATGTGTCACACCCAATTATGTTTAGCATCCTTGTCACTAATTGCATTCTGCCCAGCAACACAATGCTGGGAGATGTTTCCTTTCATTTTTTTCAGACCGCCCAGCTTGTGAATCACAGCTGTTTGCACAGCGGTGCCGAAGATGGATTCCAACAGAAGACGGGGGGACAAACAGAGGCTTAAATTAGAGTCGCACTAAAAAAGTATCAGTTGAATAAATGTTGTGCTCAGTGTGTCTTATGTTGATGAGTTTGTGCAGCAGCCTAAACACCTGCTAAACTCCACAGCCTGTTTGACACAGTAACTCCCCACCTACCACCTACAGATTCTGTTTATATACTATTCATTTGGCATTTTGTAAGTAACTTGATGCAGCATGGTTAAATGAATGGCATTTCACTCCCTGTTAGACCACTGTTTGTCTGCACTTGGAATCCAAAAAGTGGTAAAAAAATGGCATTTTAATTTTCTATGGTTCGTGTTTTTGCCCCTGGAAGATATGGGTTTGTACATAATGTCTGCCCTGTGGATGAATGCCAATCACTGACGTTTCTGGTGCCTTTTTTAGGTTTTCAGTGTCTTAGCCACTCGTGTGGACAAAATGAAATGACTCCTGCAAAACATTCCCATCATGCTCTGTGTTTAGTACTTGTTAAATGATTGCACTGAACACACTAAATTTAGATAGTGTGCTTAGAAAAACCTTTAGCTCCTTCACACAACCATGTCAGTGCTGTCATTGTGAACGTTTGCCAGTTCAGATTAGTGGTGCTTACGAACAGCCTCACTATCTTGATGTAGAGACTCATGTCTGAGTCTTAAAAACATATGGATGAGATGTTTTTAATGAGCGTATTTACATGTTTACAGAACATTAGCAAAAAGCATTCACACACACACACTGTATTCCTTGTTTTGATCATGCAGCAAATGAAGCATTTATTTATGGTTTTGGTTTGGCAATTAGAGCATTTGCTCTAGGTTTGGAAAGGAGTGTTGTTTTGGTTAAATGCTGAAAAAATCTGTGACTTAAAACACAAGAAAAGATGTGTTTAGTTTATGAGCATTTAGCTGAAAACACAACCTTTTCTTAACCCTAGCTGAAGTGGTTTTGTTGTCTGTAATTAAGCGCATGCAAGACTCAAGTATAAAAGTCCTGCACTTTACACCCAATCTAGTCCAATTTTACTTTATTGTCTGAAAAAAATATTTAGCCAGTGGTGCATACAGTGATGAAAACTCCCACATTAGCTTCTCTCAGTTGAATTGAAAACAGTACAAGACAATAAAAGAATACATAAAAAACGATGACAGCATCAAAGAAACACTGTAATGAGCATGATCTCTCCCCCAACAAACTGACTTCTCCTTAGTCATTCACCATGCACACAAAGAACCACCCACATATCAGTAGGTTATGAACATATTTTCTAAAAAACACTTTTGATTACGATTAAAGTCAATGCAGCACCAAGCAGAGACTCTAAAGAGTTGAGCTCCGTCTCACATAAACTTCATTCCTATTGCATTCTCCATTATGCTTCTCAAAGATAACCTTTGTTTGTGACACATTGCAAATATGTCTCTTTGCTATTTGCTCTACTGTCACTCCTTTTTCAGCCAACCAGTCATATGTTAGATGAGCATCATCCTGGTAACCCAAAGATGGAGGAGAAGCCTTAAACCTGTTGTGAAAGGGCTCACAATCCCTGGTCCCCTGGGTGAACGTCTGACTTACCTCCATCCTCCCTTCCTGCCTCCTAACAAACACTGTGGGGCTCTTTCAGGCCTTTTACTACATCACAGTCCTAAGAAAGGTCATTTTGGGCGAACTGATTAAGCAAACATGCAATGTTGCACTCGGTGAGACTTCCCTCATATAACAGCTGCTAAAACACAAGAGGACTAAACAGTGACTGCAAAACGGCAATGATGCAACACAAAACAAATGTCATCCACTCACAGCAGCTTTGACCAGGTCACATGGAGACAGGCAGTAACACAGTTGGTACAAAAAGGCAGGACATTCCCGCCACCAAACAGTGAGCACAGTTCACGACAGAATGACCCCGATGGACTTAAGGGCACATGGAGCAGTAGTGTGTCATTAATGGTGTTACGTAAGTTTGTAGCAGAGGGCCAAGACTCCTTCTGACCAACACTGACCTGCTGATCAGCTCCCAGGATGCCACACATCAGTGTATACACGGTACCCTCTTTAAAACTCCCCTCTGTACATTCCACTGCACATCCATTGTTTAACACGACAGGAAATGTACATACCCTGAACAGTGCAGCGCTACACATCACCAGCAAATTATTCAGCATCATCAGAGGCTTCCAAGTAACACTAATCTCATCTACATCAGGTTTTTATACTGAGTCTTTATGCGGAAATGGCCCCGCATCTAAAGCTGACACCCCAGTGGGAGTTTAAGAAGTGGAAACCGACAATACTGAAGGTCTCCGCTCAATTGACAGAACCACTGAGGTTCAATAAGCCTTGAAACTAGCGGAAACCTCTTTCTTATAGCTCAAAGCACTCCGCAGATGCATGTGGGAATATCTGGCCATGGATGCAATTGCTCTCATTTGAAGAGCAATACTCTTCTTAGTGAAAAAACATTCTAACCTTCTGCTCTCTGAACTGTAATGTCTCAACGCAGCAAAGAACACAGAGCCGTTTGCGTCGTGGATATTTTAATAACAGGAGGTGAGGAGCCACTGCAAAGGCTGAAAAGGTTTCATGTGAGATTTATTGGTGCACAGATATCTGTGGATGGTCAGATATGGTGCCTCATGCACCATTTTTCCTGCATTTAGTTTGTGAATTTGACAAGAGAGTCAAAATATCACATTAGTGTCTCTATTGCACCGAGATTTCCAGGAGAACAGTGAGGCTAAAATCCATCTGGACGTTTGGAGACTCTTGGCTTTATTAAAAACAGAAAAGGTCCCGCATGAATGGCAGCTACATAAATCCTTGATATACAGAAAAAACATTGTTTACAGTAGTTTCTATAGAAACTTCAAGCCTAGCTTGCTCCTACTACATATGTGGCACCTGTTTATTGCTTTCTTGTGAAGATTTACAGCTTTCTTGAAGACCTGGGAACGCAGTGAAAGTGTAAATTCGCCAACGCAGCGTCTCCAAATAGCCCACATCGGATTCTCGAAGGCTCCCCTGCCATCTGCAACTCAACACCCACCAGCAGCCAATACACTCGCTAACGGGGGTGGGGGTTAATTAATGGAGCCCTCAGTCAGAAGCAGCAAGCATATGCATTAACCATCTCATGTATATTTAATATTCAAATGCTTTGCTAATCCCCAGTGCAGCTCAACAAAATTGGGTTTTGTTACTACTAAGAACTCGAGCAGAATGGAGGAGTAAAACCCAAATACTGTTGATTATCCTCCTCTTGTCATCACAGCAAAGCAATAAAAATGACCACATGGATGCACAGATGTGTTTCTCTGCAGCGCTGCTGTGTTCAGCCAAACTGGCAGCCAGTAAAGGCCCCCCCATTCCTCTTTTCCTATCAGCTCATCCTCCATCTTTCTCTCAGATTTGTTGGATGACCTGATCCAGAGACAGATGGATCGAACCAGGCGCCCTTGTTCCCTCCCTGGAGTAAGGACAGCCGGCCAAATCCACCACAAAGTAACTCTGAACTTGATTACGCCTTTGTTGCAGGGTACTTTATCAGCATAGAAGCTGCTGACTCACTCATCAGGCCATATTGTCTGCGGCTGTTGGTAACAAAAACAGCTTTTTTTTTAGTTAAGATCTTTACACACTGATGTTTGATAAGATAAACACTAGTTGGTGGTGATGCACAATAGTTTGGGAGTTTTGCAATACTTTCAGTACAACTGTATGACATAGAAGTTACACAGTAAACACACCAGAGTCAAACATTTGAGAAAAAAAAAAACCTTGAACATGTTTGAAATATTTACTTTATATTCCACGTAGCCTATTTATCATTTGAATTCACAGATTTTTTTTTTTTTTTTACTTCTTTTACTCAAATATAACTCAAGTTTTTTTGTATTATTATCCCAGTTTTTCAAAAGTAGATTGAAATTATCAACTGGTACACATTTTCTGTATAGACATGAACATGTATCTAAAAAAACAACAACAACAAAAAAACATATTTATATATTAAAAAATTAATATACAAATATCAGCAATTGTTTTACAAATCATTTTACAGTAAAATAATACTTTTCTTATAATATGTGTACTGCTGTAATACCACAAAATTAGAACAGGCACATTTTACTGTAAATATGTTGGAAGCTATATCAGACTTACACACCTCAGTAATGACCAGAGAAACTACAGAGGTTTTTTTGTTGTTGTTTTTAATCCTTTAAGTATGTTTTGTTAAAAGTTCTCCGACTTCTGTTTTTCAGTCAGATAATCAATACAGATGAACACAAATGTTAGAGCAACAATTTATTACGACCGTAGTTCATGTCTGCTCATGTTGACAGTTTCATTTGTCACATCCAAATGTGTTTGTTTGCTGTCTGTTGAGCCTTCACTGTTGTCTATAAAAGCTTCAACAAGTGCGTCAGATATGGGAACAATTCTTTTTCATTAAATAAACCTGAGGTGTCATCCAGCCCGTATTCTCATCCTCATTCTGTCGCTACAGTTTTCTCTCGTTCGTGTTTCAGTTGCCTTTTCCGTGCATACATGACTCCTGCGTATGTTCCCGGTCACGGCCACCTGCTCCTCTCTGCAGGTGATCATCTGACCACGCCTAAGATCTGTTCACTAATTATCTAGGTGTAGAAGCTAAAGCTGCAACAGACACAAATCTGGGAAATGCCAGAATTTAAAAATACACAACCCTCTTCCTGCAGGTCCTCCTTCTCACTTTAAACCCCTCAATGCAGACGAGCACAGTAGCTGAGTTAGAAGTTGCACCGTTGACTGTGTTGCTTTTTATATTATCTCACCCAGTAAGTGAATTTAGTTGCTAAAATCACCTAAAAACCACCAAACGTCAAGCACCACTTTCCTCTGGATCTTGACACCAACCACTCACCTCTACAGCCCCTCCTCACCTGGATCACCCCGTCTATCTTCATGCTCACAACTAAAACTATTTCACAGTAAAACCAGCAGGGATTAGTTGCTTTAACTGATGCATAATACCGGCACATTTGCAGTCACACATACAAAATTGAGCTTAGTTCAAACAGGCACGGAGTCACAAGGTTCCTTTTCTGTCCAATCGTCCACTCCTTCGGTCCAGCCCACCCACTGGGCTGCTTTATAACCGAGGCAGCGTTCGTTCATTCATTCATTCATTCATTCATTCATTCATTCATTCATTCATTCATTCATTCATACTGTTCCACCATCCTCTACAGATCTCATAATCACCGCTGCTTCACGGATCTCTCATGCAGGTTATACAACTCAGTGTTTGGAGATTTGTTCCTACCTTCTGACTGTGATTGTGTCCTGACAGGTTGATCCCTCTATAAAGTGCAGCGTTCAAACCAAAGCAGGCCGGAAGTTAATGATGACGTGTCCTGAATCTGGAGCGTCACTCTGGAAAATCACTTTCATCCTCCTCAGACAATATTAAAATGCTGTAAGAGCTTCTCCAACCTCCAAACATGAACTTTTTATCTGCTTCAGCTACTTGAAACCACATGAGAAAACTTCGGTCGTCCCATCTCCGTCCCATCTCCGTCCATCCCGTCGGTCCACCGGCTCCAGCTCCTCCGGGAATATCTGAGATTTAACCACCTTCATCCTGCTCCAGCTCCGGAAGTCCTCACACCCAGCCTCCCCTCATCATGTCTCCTCCAGGAGTCCACCAGTCTCTCCTCTAAACACCATAAACTCCAATTCAAGCCCCGAAATTTAAGTTTCCTCAGCATCTGTCACCTGCCATACAACTTCCGGGTTCAAGTCCGCTGTCTCCGCCCACCAGAGTGACGTCATAGTGAAAATGCTGCCAGTGAAACCACTAATCACACGAGTCACGTCGCAGGACGTTTTCTCGCATCTAATCGCGTCTTCACATTGACTTTACATGAAAATCATTCACACAAATGACTTTACCCGTGTCTGGTGTGAACACAGCATTAGCAAGGTCACTTTTGGACAAAAAAAAAAATCTGTTGAGTGTTTTCACATGGCCTATATGGAGTGAGACTGATATAGAACCATTTCGAGGCTATTTTGGGGGGATTACGCCAAAAAGTTCAATTTTGTGAACCACATGTGCACATGGCAAAGATGGTAAAGGCATTAAGAAGTCAAGTTACTGTTATTTGTACAGCACATTTAAATCAAACGTCATTGCGCTAAAGTGGTTTCCAGTAAAATTAAAAAAAAAAAAAAAAAAAAAAAAAAGGGTAAAATAAAAAACAAACAAAAAAAGTTAAAAAATGGGGTTAGGACTTTATAATGGCTATGAACAAGACACAAACTGAGGTCTTTTAATTTGAAATAGCATAATTGTAGCTACATAAATGGCACAATGCTTCTTACATGGGCACTGAATGCAAATTATGATGCAGCATCATCCAATATGAGCTTAACTACAAGGGTCCCAAGAGAGTTTCAATGGAGGCTGATAGAAAACTAGCATCCAGTCAGAAGGATGTGACGTCCATCCATCCATTATCTGTACACCGCTTTATCCTCACTAGGGTGGTGGGGACAACCAAGCACACTCACATTCACACCTACGGACAATTTAGAATCACCAATCAACATCAGCATGTCTTTGGACTGTGGAAGGAAGAGAACAAGTGAGAACCCTGTTGAGGAAATGTTCTATGATCTACATAAAGTCCAGTAGTCCGAGTTGTCTTTGTCTTGTTTTATTCAAAGCTTTGAAGGTACAGGTCATACAGAATGCAAGCAGTCTGCAGGAGAGTACACATGAGTGCAGGCAGCATAGTATTCTTATACATGTACAGGTGTGGTCTTTACTTCAACGGTAGTATAACAATCCCATGCTGGAAAACAACAGCTGGGTGTACAGGGTGTACTCATCCACAGACATTTAGAAGACTAAACAAGTAGGATCAGGCATCAA